>NC_056725.1:489666981-489689148 GCF_019279795.1 Protopterus annectens | reverse complement strand
TTTTTTTATCTGCACTTTTTTTAAATAATACAGAATTTAAATTGATTTATTTGTGTTGCATTGAATACTGTCTAGCTGGAAGTTGTGGCTATGTTTTCTCAGTTAATGCTTGTTAGAATTTAGTGCTTGTTAGAATTCCTGTATAGTCAGTGATAAATGGGGGTAGTTTCTTTTCATTGATATTCAATTTCTGCCTTATATAAGTAGTACATTTTGGATTATTTTTCTGCTTAAACTCAGAGCTTTGGCTGGCTAAGACCTAGCTGCAATCAACTGGACTTATAGGTGAATTTAAGTAAATCATTATCTACACTTTTTTCAAGAAATACAGCATTTAAATTGATTTATTTGTGTTGCATTGAATACTGTCTAGCTGGAAGCTGTGGGTCTGTTTTTTTCAGTTAATACTTGTTAGAATTGAGTACTTGTTAAAATTCTTGCATAGTCAGTGATAAATGGGGATAGTTTCTTTTCACTGATATTCGGTTTCTGCCTTATATGTGTTACATTTTGGATTATTTTCTGCTTAACCTCTGAGCTTTGGCCAGCTTAGACCTACCTGCAATCAACTGGACGTATAAGTGAATTTAAGTAAATCTTTATCACCACTTTTTCCAAATAATGCAGCACTTAAATTGATTTATTTGTGATGCACTGAATACTATCTAGCTGAAAGTTGTGGCTCTGTTTTGCAGAAAATGCTTCTTAGAATTTAGTGCTTCTTGGAATTCCTGCTTAGCCAGTGATAAATGGGGGTAGTTTTACTTCATTGATATTCAGTTTCTGCCTTATATAAGTGGTACATTTTTTATTATTTTCTGCTTAAACCCTGAACTTTGGCCGACTAAGACCTACCTTCAATCAACTGGATGTATAAGTGAATTTAAGTAAATCTTTATCTGCACTTTTTTCAAGAAATACAGCATTTAAATTGATTTATTTGTGTTGCATTGAATACTATCTAGCTGGAAGTTGTGGCTCTGTTGTTTAAATGTTAATATTTGTTAGAATTTAGTGCTTGTTAAAATTCCTGCATAGTCAGTGATAAATGGGGGTAGTTTCTTTTCATTGATATTCGATTTCTGCCTTATATAAGTGGTACATTTTGGATTATTTTTTGCTTAAACTCTGAGCTTTGGCCGGCTAAGACCTACCTGCAATCAACTGGACGTATAAGTTAATTTAATTAAATCTTTTTATGCACTTTTTGCAAATAATACAGCATTTAAATTGATTTGTGTTGCATTTAATAATATCTAGCTGGAAGTTCTGCCTCTGTTTTTTCAGTTAATGCTTGTTAGATATTTAGTGCTGGTTAGAATTCCTGCATATCCAGTGATAAGTGGCAGTAATTTCACTTCATTGGTATTTGGTTTCTGCCTTATATAAGTGGTGCATTTTGGATAATTTTCTTCTAAAACTCTGAGCTTTGGCCCGCTAAGACCTGCCTGCAATCAACTGGATGTATAAGTGAATTTAAGTAAATCTTTATCTGCACTTTTTTCAAATAATACAGCATGTAAATTGATTTATTTATGTTGCATTGAATACTATCTAGCTGGAAGTTGTGGTTCTGATTTTTCAGTTAATGCTTGTTATAATTTAGTCCTTGTTGGAATTCCTGCATAGCCAGTGATAAGTGTGGGTAGTTTCACTTCATTGATATTTGGTTTCTGCCTTTTAAATGTGGCAGATTTTGGATTATTTTCTGGTTAAACTTTGAGCTTTGGCTGTTTAAGACCTACCTGCAATCTACTGGATGATTTAGTGAATTTAAGTAAATCTTTATCTGCACTTTTTTTCAAATAATACAGCATTTAAATTGATTTATTTTTGTTGCATTGAATACTGTCTAGTTGGAAGTTGTGGCTCGTTAATGCTTGTTAGAATTTTGTGCTTGTTAGAATTCCTGCATAGCCAGTGATAAGTGGGGGTAGTTTTACTTCATTGATATTCAGTTTCTGCCTTATACAAGTGGTATATTTTGGATTATTTTCTGCTGAAACTCTGAGCTTTGGCTGGCTAAGACCTACCTGCAATTAACTGGATGTATAAGTGAATTTAAGTAAATCTTTATCAGCACTTTTTTCAAATAATACAGCATTTAAATTGATTTATTTGTGTTGCATTGAATACTATCTAGCTGGAAGCTGTGGCTCTTTTTTCAGTTAATGCTTGTTAGAATTTAGTGCTTGTTAGAATTCCTGCATAGCCAGTGATAAGTGGAGGTAGTTTCACTTCACTGATATTCGGTTTCTGCCTTATATAAGTGGTACATTTTGGATTATTTTCTGCTTAAACCCTGAGCTTTGGCTGGCTAAGACCTACCTGCAATCAACTGGATGTATAAGTGAATTTAAGTAAATCTTTATCTGCACTTTTTTCAAGAAATACAGCATTTAAATTGATTTATTTGTGTTGCATTGAATACTATCTAGCTGGAAGTTGAGGCTCTGTTGTTTAAATGTTAATACTTGTTAGAATTTTGCGCTTGTTAAAATTCCTGCATAGTCAGTGATAAATGTGGGTAGTTTCTTTTCATTGATATTCGATTTCTGCCTTATATAAGTGGTACATTTTGGATTATTTTTCTGCTTAAACTCTGAGCTTTGGCCGGCTAAGACCTACCTGCAATCAACTGGACGTATAAGTTAATTTAATTAAATCTTTTTATGCACTTTTTGCAAATAATACAGCATTTAAATTGATTTATTTGTGTTGCATTTATTAATATCTAGCTGGAAGTTCTGGCTCTGTTTTTTCAGTTAATGCTTGTTAGAATTTAGTGCTGGTTAGAATTCCTGCATAGCCAGTGATAAGTGGGGGTAGTTTCACTTCATTGGTATTTGGTCTCTGTCTTATATAAGTGGTGCATTTTGGATTATTTTCTTCTAAAACTCTGAGCTTTGGCCCGCTAAGACCTACCTGCAATCAACTGGATGTATAAGTGAATTTAAGTAAATCTTTATCTGCACTTTTTTCAAATAATACAGCATTTAAATTGGTTTATTTGTGTTGCATTGAATACTATCTAGCTGGAAGTTGTGGTTCTGATTTTTCAGTTAATGCTTGTTATAATTTAGTCCTTGTTAGAATTCCTGCATAGCCAGTGATAAGTGTGGGTAGTTTCACTTCATTGATATTCAGTTTCTGCCTTATGTAAGTGGCAGATTTTGGATTATTTTCTGGTTAAACTTTGAGCTTTGGCTGGCTACTACCTACCTGCAATCAACTGGATGATTTAGTGAATTTAAGTAAATCTTTATCTGCGCTTTTTGTCAAATAATACAGCATTTAAATTGATTTATTTGTGTTGCATTGAATACTTTCTAGCTGGAAGTTGTGGCTCTGTTTTTTAGTTAATGCTTGTTAGAATTTAGTGCTTGTTAGAATTCCTGCATAGCCAATGATAAGTGGAGGTAGTTTCACTTCATTGATATTCAGTTTCTGCCTTATATAAGTGGTACATTTTGATTTTTTTCTGCTTAAACTCTGAGCTTTGGCCGGCTAAGACCTACCTGCAATCAACTGGACGTATAAGTGAATATCACTAAATCTTTATCTTCACTTTTTTCAAATAATAATGCATTTAAATTGATTTATTTGTGTTGCATTGAATACTATCTAGCTGGAAGTTCTGGCTCTGTTTTTTCAGTTAATTCTTGTTAGAATTTAGTGCTTGTTAGAATTCCTGCATAGCCAGTGATACGTGGGGGTTGTTTCACTTCACTAATATTCGGTTTCTGCCTTATACAAGTGTTACATTTTGGATTATTTTCTGCTTAACCTCTGAGCTTTGGCCAGCTTAGACCTACTTGCAATCAACTGGACGTATAAGTGAATTTAAGTAAATTCTTTATCTGCACTTTTTCAAATAATGCAGCAGTTAAATTGATTTATTTGTGTTGCATTGAATACTGTCTAGTTGGAAGTTGTGGCTCTGTTTTTTCAGTTAATGCTTGTTAGAATTTAGTGCTTGTTAGAAGTCCTGCATAGCCAGTGATAAGTGTGGGTAGTTTCAATTCATTGATATTCGGTTTCTGCCTTATATAAGTGGCAGATTTTGGATTATTTTCTGGTTAAACTTTGAGCTTTGGCCGGCTAAGACCTACCTGCAATCAACTGGATGTATAAGTGAATATCAGTAAATCTTTATCTGCACTTTTTTCAAATAATACTGCATTTAAATTGATTTATTTGTGTTGCATTGAATACATCTAGCTGGAAGTAGTGGCTCTGTTTTTTCAGTTAATACTTGTTAGAATTTAGTGCTTGTTAAAATTTCTGCATAGTCAGTGATAAATGGGGATAGTTTCTTTTCATTGATATTCGATTTCTGCCTTATATAAGTGGTACTTTTTGGATTATTTTTCTGCTTAAACTCTGAGCTTTGGCTGGCTAAGACCTACCTGCAATCAACTGGACATATAAGTTAATTTAATTAAATCTTTTTCTGCACTTTTTGCAAATAATACAGCATTTAAATTGATTTATTTGTGTTGCATTGAATACTATCTAACTGGAAGTTGTGGCTCTGTTTTTTCAGTTAATGCTTGTTAGAATTTAGTGCTTGTTAGAATTTCTGCATAGCCAGTGATAAGTGGGGGTAGTTTCCCTTCATTGATATTCGGTTTCTGCCTTATATAAGTGGTACATTTTGGATTATTTTCTGCTTAAACTCTGAGCTTTGGCCGATTAAGACCTACCTGCAATCAACTGTATGTATAAGTGAATTTAAGTAAATCTTTATCTGCACTTTTTTCAAATAATACAGCATTTAAATCGATTTATTTGTGTTGCATTGAATACTATCTATCTGGAAGTTGTGGCTCTGTTTTTTCAGTTAATGCTTGTTAGAATTTAGTGATTGTTAGAATTCCTGCATAGCCAGTGATAAGTTTCCCTTCATTGATATTCGGTTTCTGCTTTATATAAGTGTTACATTTTGGATTATTTTCTGCTTAACCTCTGAGCTTTGGCCAGGTTAGACCTACCAGCAATCAACTGGACATATAAGTGAATTTACGTAAATCTTTATCACCACTTTTTTCAAATAATGCAGCACTTAAATTGATTTATTTGTGTTGCACTGAATACTATCTAGCTGGAAGTTGTGGCTCTGTTTTCAGTTAATGCTAGTTAGAATTTTGTGCTTGTTAGAATTCCTGCATAACCAGTTGTAAGTGGGTGTAGTTTTACTTCATTGATATTCAGTTTCTGCCTTATATAAGTGGTACATTTTAGATTATTTTCTGCTGGAACTCTGAGCTTTGGCCATCTAAGACCTACCTGCAATTAACTGGATGTATAAGTGAATTTAAGTAAATC
The DNA here is from genome assembly GCF_019279795.1 of Protopterus annectens. Classification (NCBI taxonomy): domain Eukaryota; kingdom Metazoa; phylum Chordata; order Ceratodontiformes; family Protopteridae; genus Protopterus; species Protopterus annectens. The sequence continues at coordinate 489,683,820 of NC_056725.1, read as the reverse complement.
TTTATCGGCACTTTTTTCAAATAATACATTATTTAAATTGATTTATTTGTGTTGCATTGAATACTATCTAGCTGGAAGCTGTAGCTTTTTTTTAGTTAAAGCTTGTTGGAATTTAGTGCTTGTTAGAATTCCTGCATAGCCAGTGATAAGTGGAGGTAGTTTCACTTCACTGATATTTGGTATCTGCCTTATATAAGTTTTACATTTTTGATTATTTTCTGCTTAAACCCTGAGCTTTGGCCGGCTAAGACCTACCTGCAATCAACTGGATGTATAAGTGAATTTAAGTAAATCTTTATCTGCCCTTTATTCAAGAAATACAGCATTTAAATTGATTTATTTGTGTTGCATTGAATACTATCTATCTGGAAGTTGTGGCTCTTTTTTTTTCAGTTAATGCTTGTTAGAATTTAGTGATTGTTAGAATTCCTGCATAGCCAGTGATAAGTGGGGGTTGTTTCACTTCATTGATATTCAGTTTCTGCCTTATATAAGTGTTACATTTTGGATTATTTTCTGCTTAACCTCTGAGCTTTGGCCAGCTTAGACCTACCTGCAATCAACTGGACGTATAAGTGAATTTAAGTAAATCTTTATCACCACTTTTTTCAAATAATGCAGCACTTAAATTGATTTATTTGTGTTGCACTGAATACTATCTAGCTGAAAGTTGTGGCTCTGTTTTGCAGTAAATGCTTCTTAGAATTTAGTGCTTGTTGGAAGTCCTGCATAGCCAGTGATAAGTGGGGGTAGTTTTACTTCATTGATATTCAGTTTCTGCCTTATATAAGTGGTACATTTTGGATTATTTTCTTTTTAAACCCTGAACTTTGGCCGGCTAAGACCGACCTGCAATCAACTGGATGTATAAGTGAATTTAAGTAAATCTTTATCTGCACTTTTTTCAAGAAATACAGCGTTTAAATTGATTTATTTGTGTTGCATTGAATACTATCTAGCTGGAATTTGTGGCTCTGTTGTTTAAATGTTAATTCTTGTTAGAATTTAGTGCTTGTTAAAATTCCTGCATAGTCAGTGAGAAATGGGGGTAGTTTCTTTTCATTGATATTCGATTTCTGCCTTATATAAGTGGTACATTTTGGATTATTTTTCTGCTTAAGCTCTGAGATTTGGCCAGCTAAGACCTACCTGCAATCAACTGGACGTATAAGTTAATTTAATTAAATCTTTTTATGCACGTTTTGCAAATAATACAGCATTTAAATTGATTTATTTGTGTTGCATTGAATACTATCTAGCTGGAAGTTGTGGTTCTGATTTTTCAGTTAATGCTTGTTATAATTTAGTGCTTGTTGGAATTCCTGCATAGCCAGTGATAAGTGTGGGTAGTTTCATTTCATTGATATTCGGTTTCTGCCATATATAAGTGGCAGATTTTGGATTATTTTCTGGTTAAACTTTGAGCTTTGGTTGGCTAAGACCTACCTGGAATCTACTGGATGATTTAGTGAATTTAAATAAATCTTTATCTGAATTTTCTTTCAAATAATACAGCATTTAAATTGATTTGATTTTGTTGCATTGAATACTGTCTAGCTGGAAGCTGTGGATCTGTTTTTAGTTAATGCTTGTTAGAATTTAGTGCTTGTTAGAATTCCTGCATAGCCAGTGATAAGTGGGGGTAGTTTCACTTCATTGATATTCAGTTTCTGCTTTATATAAGTGGTACATTTTGATTTTTTTTCTGCTTAAACTCTGAGCTTTGGCCGTCTAAGACCTACCTGCAATCAACTGGACGTATAAGTAAATATCAGTAAATCTTTATCTTCACTTTTTTCAAATAGTACTGCATGTAAATTGATTTATTTGTGTTGCACTGAATACTATCTAGCTGGAAGTTGTGGCTCTGTTTTTCAGTTAATGCTTGTTAGAATTTATTGCCTGTTGGAATTCCTGCATAGCCAGTGATAAGTGGGGGTAGTTTTACTTCATTGATATTCAGTTTCTGCCTTATATAAGTGGTACATTTTAGATTATTTTCTGCTGAAACTCTGAGCTTTGGCCGTCTAAGACCTACCTGCAATTAACTGGATGTATAAGTGAATTTAAGTAAATCTTTATCAGCACTTTTTTCAAATAATACATTATTTAAATTGATTTATTTGTGTTGCATTGAATACTATGTAGCTGGAAGCTGTGGCTCTTTTTTTATTTAAAGCTTGTTAGAATTTAGTGCTTGTTAGAATTCCTGCATAGCCAGTGATAAGTGGAGGTAGTTTCACTTCACTGATATTCGGTTTATGTCTTATATAAGTGGTACATTTTGGTTTATTTTCTGCTTAAACCCTGAGCTTTGGCCGGCTAAGACCTACCTGCAATCAACTGGATGTATAAGTGAGTTTAAGTAAATCTTTATCTGCACTTTTTTCAAGAAATACAGCATTTAAATCGATTTATTTGTGTTGCATTGAATACTCTCTATCTGGAAGTTGTGGCTCTGTTTTTTCAGTTAATGCTTGTTAGAATTTAGTGATTGTTAGAATTCCTGCATAGCCAGTGATAAGGGAGGTTGTTTCACTTCATTGATATTCAGTTTCTGCCTTATATAAGTGTTACATTTTGGATTATTTTCTGCTTAACCTCTGAGCTTTGGCCAGCTTAGACCTACCTGCAATCAACTGGACGTATAAGTGAATTTAAGTAAATCTTTATCACCACTTTTGTCAAATAATGCATCACTTAAATTAATTTATTTGTGTTGCACTTAATACTATCTAGCTGAAAGTTGTGGCTCTGTTTTTCAGTAAATGCTTGTTAGAATTTAATGCTTGGTAGAATTCCTACATAGCCAGTGATAAGTGGGGGTAGTTTTACTTCATTGATATTCAGTTTCTGCCTTATTTAAGTGGTACATTTTGGATTATTTTCTGCTTAAACCCTGAACTTTGGCCGGCTAAGACCTACCTGCAATCAACTGGATGTATAAGTGAATTTTAGTAAATCTTTATCTGCACTTTTTTCAAGAAATACAGCATTTAAATTGATTTATTTGTGTTACCTTGAATACTATCTAGCTGGAAGTTGTGGCCCTGTTGTTTAAATCTTAATACTTGTTAGAATTTAGTTCATAGGTTCATAGGTTCATAGGTTCATACTAGGCTATCTGCCCAAGGGCATTTATAAGCCTAGCCCATAGTTATGTGGCTTTCGCCACCCCTTTAGTTTGAATAAAAACTATGCCTATCATTTTTCTGTGCCTCTGTCAAGCAGTGACACTGAAGTAATCCCTGGGGTATATCTGCGATCTCCCATCCATTGGTCAAGATTCCTCTTGAACAAGGCCAGCGAGGTGCTCTGCCTCACATGTACCGGGATTTTGTTCCACAGCATAGGGAGTCTCTGGGTGATGAATCTGTCCCTCCAGCACGTTCTATTTATAGCCGTGTCAAAGTTTAAGTCTCCCGCCCTTGTGGTTCTGAGGGATCTAGATTTTTTGAGGTGAAGCATATTCATCAAATCTGGGTTTGACATGGCCTTATATGTCAGGCACAGGTCACCTCTGAGCAAGCGGTATGAGACTGAATAAAGCTGGAGTTCTTTCAGTCGGGCAGCATAAGACATATTTTTGAGACCCTTTATCCTTTTGGTGAGGAACTTTTGGGGCCTTTCAAGCTGCATCAGGTGTCTGGTCAGATACATTCGAACGGGCATTGTACTCAATCATAGGTCTAATGAGTGATGAGTACAGGGGGACGATGACCTCCCTTGATCTAGATGTGAATCCCTTCATGATCAGGTGGGCGATATAGAAGGTTTTCCTAACTACTTTAGCAACATGAGTGTCAAATGAAAGACTACTGTCAACTTGGGTCCCCAGATCCCTGATGACTTTTTCTGTGCTCAGTGGATTGTCACCTATATGGTAGCTAGGGGTAACCTTGTTTTTCCCGAAGGGTATGACTATGCATTTTTTGGCGTTTAACTTCAAAATTCCTGCATAGTCAGTGATAAATGGGGGTAGTTTCTTTTCATTGATATTTGATTTCTGCCTTATATAAGTGATACATTTTGGATTATTTTTCTGCTTAAGCTCTGAGCTTTGGCCGGCTAAGACCTACCTGCAATCAACTGGACATATAAGTTAATTTAATTAAACCTTTTTATGCACTTTTTGCAAATAATACAGCATTTAAATTGATTTATTTGTGTTGCATTTAAAAATATCTAGCTGGAAGTTCTGGCTCTGTTTTTTCAGTTAATGCTTGTTAGAATTTAGTGCTGGTTAGAATTCCTGCATAGCCAGTGATAAGTGGAGGTATATTCACTTCATTGGTATTCGGTTTCTGCCTTATATAAGTGGTGCATTTTGGATAATTTTCTTCTAAAACTCTGAGCTTTGGCCCACTAAGACCTACCTGCAATCAACTGGATGTATAAGTGAATTTAAGTAAATATTTATCTGCACTTTTTTCAAATAATGCAGCATTTTAATTGATTTATTTGTGCTGCATTGAATACTATCTAGCTGGAAGTTGTGGTTCTAATTTTTCAGTTAATGCTTGTTATAATTTAGTCCTTGTTGGAATTCTTGCATAGCCAGTGATAAGTGTGGGTAGTTTCATTTCATTAATATTCAGTTTCTGCCATATATAAGTAGCAGATTTTGGATTATTTTCTGGTTAAACTTTGAGCTTTGGCTGGCTAAGACCTACCTGCAATCTACTGTATGATTTAGTGAATTTAAGTAAATCTTTATCTGCACTTTTTTCAAATAATACAGCATTTAAATTGATTTGATTTTGTTGCATTGAATACTGTCTAGCTGGAAGCTGTGGCTCTGTTTTTTAGTTAATGCTTGTTAGAATTTAGTGCTTGTTAGAATTCCTGCATAGCCAGTGATAAGTGGGGGTAGTTTCACTTCATTGATATTCAGTTTCTGCTTTATATAAGTGGTACATTTTGATTTTTTTCTGCTTAAACTCTGAGCTTTGGCCGGCTAAGACCTACCTGCAATCAACTGGATGTATAAGTGAATATCAGTAAATCTTTACCTTCACTTTTTTCAAATAGTACTGCATGTAAATTGATTTATTTGTGTTGCATTGAATACTATCTAGCTGGAAGTTGTGGCTCTGTTTTTTCAGTTAATGCTTGTTAGAATTTAGTGCTTGTTAGAATTCCTGCATAGCCAGTGATAAGTGGGGGTTGTTTCAGTTCACTGACATTTGGTTTCTGCCTTATACAAGTGTAACATTTTGGATTATTTTCTGCTTAACCTCTGAGCTTTGGCCAGCTTAGACCTACCTGCAAACAACTGGACGTATAAGTGAATTTAAGTAAACCTTTATCTGCACTTTTTTCAAATAATGCAGCATTTAAATTGATTTATTTGTGTTGCATTGAATACTATCTAGCTGGAAGTTGTGGTTCTAATTTTTCAGTTAATGCTTGTTATAATTTAGTCCTTGTTGGAATTCCTGCGTAGCCAGTGATAAGTGTGGGTAGTTTCATTTCATTAATATTCAGTTTCTGCCATATATAAGTGGCAGATTTTGGATTATTTTCTGGTTAAACTTTGAGCTTTGGCTGGCTAAGACCTACTTGCAATCTACTGTATGATTTAGTGAATTTAAGTAAATCTTTATCTGCACTTTTTTCAAATAATACAGCATTTAAATTGATTTGATTTTGTTGCATTGAATACTGTCTAGCTGGAAGCTGTGGCTCTGTTTTTTAGTTAATGCTTGTTAGAATTTAGTGCTTGTTAGAATTCCTGCATAGCCAGTGATAAGTGGGGGTAGTTTCACTTCATTGATATTCGGTTTCTGCCTTATATAAGTGGTACATTTTATTTATTATTTATTTATTTCCAGTTTGATATTTATTTATTTCCAGTTTGATAACCGGGGAAGTCCACTGGGCCCGAAAGCCCATTTTCAGTGGAGGCCCGGGGAGAAAAGCTCCATAATAATAATACATTACACACATAACACTATGTGTTCTAACAGAGTAACACCTTTAACAATTTCCAAAGACATAGTACATTTGGCAGTATACATAAGAAATTAATATTTTTATGCAACTGTATTGTTAGCATAGAAGAGAGAGATGAAAAGAAATTATACATAGATCTTGAATGCAAGATAAGTAACACAGAGGAGAAGTGAAGGAGATGCAAAGAATTTAAAGGATAAGAGATGCCAGGAGGAAGATAAAAAAAAGAACAGTTAGACTAAGATTCATTTTATGTTTGAGACTAAAAGTACATCTTATGAAAAAGGTAAAAGATACATTTGTGAGACTAGACATGCATGTAGGCAGTGGGGAGGAGCCGATTTAAAAGGAATAAATAGAGAGTTTAAGCAGGGGAGAGAGAGGAGATAAAGAAGTAGAGGGAGGGGAGCTGAAGAGAGAGTTTGAAGAAGAGGGACCAGAGGGGGAAAATTGGAACTGGGATGTATTAAGATCTAGGTAGGAAGTATACAATTACATTTCCAGTTTTGGGAGAGGTGAGAATGGAGAAGAGATTTGAATTGTTCATAGCTTGTAGTAACTCTTAGAAGGGGAGGAAGCAAGTTCCATTTTTTTGCTGTAGTATAAGAAAGTAGGAGGTGGCCAGGAGGTCGTTTGGGTTTGTATACTGAAATAAGATTTTGGTGGCCAGATCTTAGGGACCTGAGAGGAGTGTAGAAAGGCAAGATGTTAGATAATGCAGGGCAAGCAGTGGGTTTAAAAATAAGTTTGTGTGCAGTAGTAAGTTGGAGGTAATCGAGGTGATTAGGGAGTTCTAGCCATTGGAGACTACGGAGGCAGATGCAATGGTGTGTAGAATGACTGGAGTTAGTAGCGAATTTGGCGATTTTGTAGTAGCAACTTTCAAGTTTTGAGGAGATAGAAGCAGTGAGGTTGGATAGAAGAGGAGCACCATACAATAGAGAAGAGAGAAGGTAGGTAGTGGCGAGTGTTTGTCTTGTAGCCAAAGAAAGAAAGTTAGCATTTCTGTAAAGCATACCGAGCTTCTGATGTTTTTTTTTTATGTTTAGTTGAATATGAGTATTAAATTTCAGGTGTTCATCGATGGTAACTCCGAGTAATTTTGCACAACTAACAACTTCTATTGAGGACTGGGAGAGACTGGAGATTTTGAAGGATGGCTTATCAAGAGGCAGAGCTTTTGAGGGGGAGAAGAGAATGATATGGGATTTATTGGCATTAAGGGAAAGATGGTTTTGAAGCATCCAATTTTCTGCGGTTGTGAAGGCCAGTTGGGTTTTGGCTTGGAGCTCGGGAGGGCTAGGGGCTGAGCAGATAACAGTGGAGTCGTCTGCATATTGTACAATTTGAGAATGAGGAATTGCAGAGTGGAGATCATTGATAAAGACATTAAAGAGCAGAGGTCCGAGAATAGAACCCTGAGGGACTCCGGTAAGGGTAGGTAAGAAGTTCGAGGTACCTGTATTTCATTTCACAGCTTGGGATCTATCTGAGAGATAACCTTTGAATCAAGAAAGGGAATTGTGGGAGAGATTGAGGTTGGAAAGGTGGTTGAGAAGGAGTGTGTGGGATATTGTGTCAAATGCCTTGGAAAGGTCAAGAAGAACAGTGGAGACAATATCTCCAGAGTCACGGGCATGGTTGACAATGTCTAGGAAAGAAAGGAGAGCAGTTATAGTACTGTGGCCAGGCCGAAACCCATGTTGAGTAGGAGTGAGGAGATGGTTATTGAGGAGGTGGGGCATGAGTTGCCGGTGGATACATTTTTCAAGGACTTTTGAAATTGGGGAAAGAATGGCTATTGGGCGGAAGTTAGAAATGCTATTATTTTTGCCTCCTTTATGAAGGGGCAGAATGTGGGCAGCTCGCCAAAGTTTGGGAACATAAGATTCTTGGATGGATCTATTGATGAGAATGCTGATAGGTATGGCGATGGCATCTGCTGCGAGCTTGAGAAAGAGTGATGGGATATTGTCGGGGGCATTGGAGCACGGTTTGAGTTTGGAAAGAAGTTTTTTGATAACGGTGGTAGACACAGGTTGTAGAATAAAAGTGGGAGGGGGTTTATGGGAGCAGGAGTGAGGGGAGGATGGTGAAGAAGGCTTTGGGTTTGGGCTGGGGTGGAAGTGGAGAAGGATTTAGTCAGTTCAGCTATGGAGCTGGTAAAAAAGGAGTTGAAGAGGGTTGCAATTTCTGTGTCAGTCTTATTGTTGTCTGGACAGGGATTGGATTTAGTACCTGGGTGTAAGAGGGAATTGATGGAATTCCAGAATTTTTTGGGATTGTTTGCGAGGGTAGACTGTAGTTTGTTGTAGTATGATTTTTATCTTTTATGATAAGTTTTTTAGTAAGATTGCGGAGTTGCTTAAATTGAAGGAATGAAGCTGGGTTTTTATTTTTATTGTATAGTTTCCAAGTTTTATCCCTTTGTAGCATTAGAGTTTTAGTGTCCTTAGTTAGCCAAGGGGCAGAGTTGTACTTTATTCATTTTGTTCGAGGTGGGGCTTGGGAGTTTAGGATTTTAAGGAAGGTAGTATTGAAGACTACTAGGGCTTCATCTAGGGGAAGAGTTTTTAGTGAATCCCAGTTTGTTAGTTTAAGGGTTTCAGAAAATACAGAAGGGTTAAAATTAGCTAGGTTACGAGAGTGGGCATATTGATGTTGGTGTGGGAGCTGTTGGGTAGTTCGGTTAATAAAGGCTGGGAGATGATCACTTATTGAGTCTAGTAAGATACCAGAGTTGGAGATATTGTTAGGGTGGCTGACTAGAATCCAGTCCAGGATGGACCCTGGAGGGTTATTTTTGTTAGGTCTGGTAATGTTATTTATTAGTTGAGTAAAATTATAAAGATTGATAGACAGAGAGGGAGTATTATTATTAATTGTATTCCAGTCAATATTGACATCACCTAGAATGTAAGTCTCATGCTTGATATTGTTTGTAGCCCAACAGAGAATATTCTCAAGGGTGGAGGAGTTGTCTCCAGGGGGTATATAGATGGTTATGATACAGATACTTTTAAAGTTGTTTATTTTGAGGATTCCTATGATTAGTTCTGCATTATTAAATTTAGGAATGGTTTGGTATGGGCTGAGATTTAGCAGGCAGTTGTAGACTAAGGCTACACCACCTCCTTTTTTGTTTAGGTGATCGGACCTAAGTGCTTGGAAGCCAGTTGGTAAAATCTCAGAGTTAGTAGTTTGTGGTTTTAGCCAGGTTTCGGTTACTGTTACTATGTCAGGTGCAGTGAGATTTAGCCAAGCATGGAAATTTGTTATTTTGTTATTAATACTCTGGGTATTAATGGTAATGAATTTAAGGTATTTATGGCTGTATCTATTAGTGGAGGTAGTGGGAGAGAGATTGTTAGTAGGTGTTGGCCCAGGGTTGGGGTGGATATCTCCTGCAAGAGCAAGCCAAGAGAAAGGAGAGAGGAGGTGAAACTTTGAATTGAGATATAAAGTAAGAGGGAGATGTAATTTAATTTTGATAGCAGGAGATTTTAAATAGCCTGTATGGAGTTTTAGTTTGAAATAATGAAATGGATTTGGTTGAAGTAGGGAGGGGGATATTAAATAAAAGTGGAGTGTTGAAGGGTGGGGAAAGGAGATCGTGGAGGATGAGGGGAGTGGGAAAGAGAAGGGTAGTGTGGTAGAGGAATAGGAAGTTACATTATAGAGAGTAGTTAGAAGGAAAAGGATTATTTTCTGCTTAAACTTTGAGCTTTGGCCGATTAAGACATACCTGCAATCAACTGTACGTATCAGTGAATTTATCTTTATCTGCACTTTTTTCAAATAATACAGCATTTAAATTGATTTATTTGTGTTGCATTGAATACTATCTATCTGGAAGTTGTGGCTCTGTTTTTTCAGTTAATGCTTGTTAGAATTTAGTGATTGTTAGAATTCCTGCATAGCCAGTGATAAGTGGGTGTTGTTTCACTTAATTGATATTCGGTTTCTGCCTTATATAAGTGTTACATTTTGGATTATTTTCTGCTTAACCTCTGAGCTTTGGCCAGCTTAGACCTACCTGCAATCAACTGGACTTATCAGTCAATTTAAGTAAATCTTTATCACCACACTTTTCAAATAATGCAGCACTTAAATTGATTTATTTGTGTTGCACTGGATACTATCTAGCTGGAAGTTATGGCTCCGTTTTTCAGTTAATGCTTGTTAGAATTTAGTGCTTTTAGAAATCCTGCATAGCCAGTGATAAGTGGGGGTAGTTTCACTTCATTGATATTCGCTTTCTGCCTTATATAAGTGGTACATTTTGGATTATTTTCTGCTTAAACCCTGAACTTTGGCCGGCTAAGACCTACCTGCAATCAACTGGATGTATAAGTGAATTTAAGTAAATCTTTATCTGCACTTTTTTCAAGAAATACAGCATTTAAATTGATTTATTTGTGTTGCATTGAATACTATATAGCTGGAAGTTATGGCTCTGTTGTTTAAATGTTAATACTTGTTAGAATTTAGTGCTTGTTAAAATTCCTGCATAGTCAGTGATAAATGGGGGTAGTTTCTTTTCATTGTTATTTGATTTCTGCCTTATATAAGTGGTACATTTTGGATTATTTTTCTGCTTAAACTCTGAGGTTTGGCCGGCTAAGACCTACCTGCAATCAACTGGATGTATAAGTTAATTTAATTAAATCTTTTTATGCACTTTTTGAAAATAATACAGCATTTAAATTGATTTATTTGTGTTGCATTTAATAATATCTAGCTGGAAGTTCTGGCTCTGTTTTTTCAGTTAATGCTTGTTAGAATTTAGTGCTTGTTAGAATTCCTGCATAACCAGTGATAAGTGGGGGTAGTTTCACTTCATTGATATTTGGTTTCTGCCTTATATAAGTGGTACATTTTATTTATTATTTATTTATTTCCAGTTTGATATTTATTTATTTCCAGTTTGATAACCGGGGAAGTCCACTGGGCCCGAAAGCCTGTTTTCAGTGGAGGCCCAGGGAGAAAAGCTCCATAATAATAATACATTACACACATAACACTATGTGTTCTAACAGAGTAACACCTTTAACAATTTCCAAAGACATAGTACATTTGGCAGTATACATAAGAAATTAATATTTTTATGCAACTGTATTGTTAGCATAGAAGAGAGAGATGAAAAGAAATTATACATAGATCTTGAATGCAAGATAAGTAACACAGAGGAGAAGTGAAGGAGATGCAAAGAATTTAAAGGATAAGAGATGCCAGGAGGAAGATAAAAAAAAGAACAGTTAGACTAAGATTCATTTTATGTTTGAGACTAAAAGTACATCTTATGAAAAAGGTAAAAGATACATTTGTGAGACTAGACATGCATGTAGGCAGTGGGGAGGAGCCGATTTAAAAGGAATAAATAGAGAGTTTAAGCAGGGGAGAGAGAGGAGATAAAGAAGTAGAGGGAGGGGAGCTGAAGAGAGAGTTTGAAGAAGAAGGACCAGAGGGGGAAAATTGGAACTGGGATGTATTAAGATCTAGGTAGGAAGTATACAATTACATTTCCAGTTTTGGGAGAGGTGAGAATGGAGAAGAGATTTGAATTGTTCATAGCTTGTAGTGACTCTTAGAAGGGGAGGAAGCAAGTTCCATTTTTTTGCTGTAGTATAAGAAAGTAGGAGGTGGCCAGGAGGTCGTTTGGGTTTGTATACTGAAATAAGATTTTGGTGGCCAGATCTTAGGGACCTGAGAGGAGTGTAGAAAGGCAAGATGTTAGATAATGCAGGGCAAGCAGTGGGTTTAAAAATAAGTTTGTGTGCAGTAGTAAGTTGGAGGTGTCGAGGTGATTAGGGAGTTCTAGCCATTGGAGACTACGGAGGCAGATGCAATGGTGTGTAGAATGACTGGAGTTAGTAGCGAATTTGGCGATTTTGTAGTAGCAACTTTCAAGTTTTGAGGAGATAGAAGCAGTGAGGTTGGATAGAAGAGGAGCACCATACAATAGAGAAGAGAGAAGGTAGGTAGTGGCGAGTGTTTGTCTTGTAGCCAAAGAAAGAAAGTTAGCATTTCTGTAAAGCATACCGAGCTTCTGATGGGTTTTTTTTATGTTTAGTTGAATATGAGTATTAAATTTCAGGTGTTCATCGATGGTAACTCCGAGTAATTTTGCACAACTAACAACTTCTATTGAGGACTGGGAGAGGCTGGAGATTTTGAAGGATGGCTTATCAAGAGGCAGAGCTTTTGAGGGGAAGAAGAGAGAGAATGATATGGGATTTATTGGCATTAAGGGAAAGATGGTTTTGAAGCATCCAATTTTCTGCGGTTGTGAAGGCCAGTTGGGTTTTGGCTTGGAGCTCGGGAAGGCTAGGGTCCGAGCAGATAACAGTGGAGTCGTCTGCATATTGTACAATTTGAGAATGAGGAATTGCAGAGTGGAGATCATTGATAAAGACATTAAAGAGCAGAGGTCCGAGAATAGAACCCTGAGGGACTCTGGTAGGGGTAGGTAAGAAGTTCGAGGTACCTGTATTCCATTTCACAGCTTGGGATCTATCTGAGAGATAACCTTTGAACCAAGAAAGGGAATTGTGGGAGAGATTGAGGTTGGAAAGGTGGTTGAGAAGGAGTGTGGGATATTGTGTGAATGCCTTGGAAAGGTCAAGAAGAACAGTGGAGACAATATCTCCAGAGTCACGGGAATGGTTGACAATGTCTAGGAAAGAAACGAGAGCAGTTATAGTACTGTGGCCAGGCCGAAACCCATGTTGAGTAGGAGTGAGGAGATGGTTATTGAAGAGGTGGGGCATGAGTTGCGGTGGATACATTTTCAAGGACATTTGAAATTGGGGAAAGAATGGCGATTAGGAAGTTAGAAATGCTATTATTTTTGCCTCCTTTATGAAGGGGCAGAATGTGGGCAGCTCACCAAAGTTTGGGAACATAAGATTCTTGGATGGATCTATTGATGAGAATGCTGATAGGTATGGCGATGGCATCTGCTGCGAGCTTGAGAAAGAGTGATGGGATATTGTCGGGGGCATTGGAGCACGGTTTGAGTTTGGAAAGAAGTTTTTTGATAACGGTGGTAGACACGGGTTGTAGAATAAAAGTGGGAGGGGGTTTATGGGAGCAGGAGTGAGGGGAGGATGGTGAAGAAGGCTTTGGGTTTGGGCTGGGGTGGAAGTGGAGAAGGATTTAGTCAGTTCAGCTATGGAGCTGGTAAAAAAGGAGTTGAAGAGGGTTGCAATTTCTGTGTCAGTCTTATTGTTGTCTGGACAGGGATTGGATTTAGTACCTGGGTGTAAGAGGGAATTGATGGAATTCCAGAATATTTTGGGATTGTTTGCGAGGGTAGACTGTAGTTTGTTGTAGTATGATTTTTTATCTTTTATGATAAGTTTTTAGTAAGATTGCGGAGTTGCTTAAATTGAAGGAATGAAGCTGGGTTTTTATTTTTATTGTATAGTTTCCAAGTTTTGTCCCTTTGTAGCATTAGAGTTTTAGTGTCCTTAGTTAGCCAAGGGGCAGAGTTGTACTTTATTCATTTTGTTCGAGGTGGGGCTTGGGAGTTTAGGATTTTAAGGAAGGTAGTATTGAAGACTACTAGGGCTTCATCTAGGGGAAGAGTTTTTAGTGAATCCCAGTTTGTTAGTTTAAGGGTTTCAGAAAATACAGAAGGGTTAAAATTAGCTAGGTTACGAGAGTGGGCATATTGATGTTGGTGTGGGAGCTGTTGGGTAGTTCGGTTAATAAAGGCTGGGAGATGATCACTTATTGAGTCTGGTAAGATACCAGTGTTGGAGATATTGTTAGGGTGGCTGACTAGAATCCAGTCCAGGATGGACCCTGGAGGGTTATTTTTGTTAGGTCTGGTAATGTTATTTATTAGTTGAGTAAAATTATAAAGATTGATAGACAGAGAGGGAGTATTATTATTAATTGTATTCCAGTCAATATTGACATCACCTAGAATGTAAGTCTCATGCTTGATATTGTTTGTAGCCCAACAGAGAATATTCTCAAGGGTGGAGGAGTTGTCTCCAGGGGGTATATAGATGGTTATGATACAGATACTTTTAAAGTTGTTTATTTTGAGGATTCCTATGATTAGTTCTGCATTATTAAATTTAGGAATGGGATTTTGGTATGGGCTGAGATTTAGCAGGCAGTTGTAGACTAAGGCTACACCACCTCCTTTTTTGTTTAGGTGATCGGACCTAAGTGCTTGGAAGCCAGGTGGTAAAATCTCAGAGTTAGTAGTTTGTGGTTTTAGCCAGGTTTCGGTTACTGCTACTATGTCAGGTGCAGTGAGATTGTAAGCATGGAAATTTGTTATTTTGTTATTAATACTCTGGGTATTAATGGTAATGAATGTAAGGTATTTATGGCTGTATCTATTAGTGGAGGTAGTGGGAGAGAGATTGTTAGTAGGTGTTGGCCCAGGGTTGGGGTGGATATCTCCTGCAAGAGCAAGCCAAGAGAAAGGAGAGAGGAGGTGAAACTTTGAATTGAGATATAAAGTAAGAGGGAGATGTAATTTAATTTTGATAGCAGGAGATTTTAAATAGCCTGTATGGAGTTTTAGTTTGAAATAATGAAATGGATTTGGTTGAAGTAGGGAGGGGGATATTAAATAAAAGTGGAGTGTTGAAGGGTGGGGAAAGGAGATCGTGGAGGATGAGGGGACTGGGAAAGAGAAGGGTAGTGTGGTAGAGGAATAGGAAGTTACATTATAGAGAGTAGTTAGAAGGAAAAGGATTATTTTCTGCTTAAACTCTGAGCTTTGGCCGATTAAGACCTACCTGCAATCAACTGTACGTATCAGTGAATTTAAGTAAATCTTTATCTGCACTTTTTTTCAAATAATACAGCATTTAAATTGATTTATTTGTGTTGCATTGAATACTATCTATCTGGAAGTTGTGGCTCTGTTTTTTCAGTTAATGCTTGTTAGAATTTAGTGATTGTTAGAATTCCTGCATAGCCAGTGATAAGTGGGGGTTGTTTCACTTCATTGATATTCGGTTTCTGCCTTATATAAGTGTTACATTTTGGATTATTTTCTGCTTAACCTCTGAGCTTTGGCCAGCTTAGACCTACCTGCAATCAACTGGACTTATAAGTCAATTTAAGTAAATCTTTATCACCACACTTTTCAAATAATGCAGCACTTAAATTGATTTATTTGTGTTGCACTGAATACTATCTAGCTGGAAGTTATGGCTCCGTTTTTCAGTTAATGCTTGTTAGAATTTAATGCTTTTAGAAATCCTGCATAGCCAGTGATAAGTGGGGGTAGTTTCACTTCATTGATATTCGCTTTCTGCCTTATATAAGTGGTACATTTTGGATTATTTTCTGCTGAAACCCAGAACTTTGGCCAGCTAAGACCTACCTGCAATCAACTGGATGTAAAAGTGAGTTTAAGTAAATCTTTATCTGCACTTTTTTCAAGAAATACAGCATTTAAATTGATTTATTTGTGTTGCATTGAATACTATATAGCTGGAAGTTATGGCTCTGTTGTTTAAATGTTAATACTTGTTAGAATTTAGTGCTTGTTAAAATTCCTGCATAGTCAGTGATAAATGGGGGTAGTTTCTTTTCATTATTTGATTTCTGCCTTATATAAGTGGTACATTTTGGATTATTTTTCTGCTTAAACTCTGAGCTTTGGCCGGCTAAGACCTACCTGCAATCAACTGGATGTATAAGTTAATTTAATTAAATCTTTTTATGCACTTTTTGAAAATAATACAGCATTTAAATTGATTTATTTTTGTTGCATTTAATAATATCTAGCTGGAAGTTCTGGCTCTGTTTTTTCAGTTAATGCTTGTTAGAATTTAGTGCTGGTTAGAATTCCTGCATAGCCAGTGATAAGTGGGGGTAGTTTCACTTCACTGGTATTCGGTTTCTGCCTTATATAGGTGGTGCATTTTGGATTATTTTCTTCTAAAACTCTGAGCTTTGGCCTGCTAAGACCTACCTGCAATCAACTGGATGTATAAGTGAATTTAAGTAAATCTTTATGTGCACTTTTTTTCAAATAATACAGCATTTAAATTGATTTATTTGTGTTGCATTGAATACTACCTAGCTGGAAGTTGTGGTTCTGATTTTTCAGTTAATGCTTGTTATAATTTAGTGCTTGTTAGAATTCCTGCATAGCCAGTGATAAGTGTGGGTAGTTTCACTTCATTGATATTTGGTTTCTGCGTTATATAAGTGGCACATTTTGGATTATTTTCTGGTTAAACTTTGAGCTTTGGCTGGCTAAGACCTACCTGCAATCAACTGGATGTATTAGTGAATTTAAGTAAATCTTTATCTGCACTTTTTTCATATAATACAGCATTTAAATTGATTTATTTTTGTGGCATTGAATACTGTCTAGCTGGAAGTTTTGGCTCTGTTTTTTAGTTAATGCTTGTTAGAAATTAGTGCTTGTTAGAATTCCTGCATAGCCAGTGATAAGTGGGGGTAGTTTCACTTCATTGATATTCAGTTTCTGCCTTATATAAGTGGCACATTTTGATTTTTTTCTGCTTAAACTCTGAGCTTTGGTCGTCTAAGACCTACCTGCAATCAACTGGACGTATATGTGAATATCACTACATCTTTCTCTTCACTTTTTTCAAATAATACTGCATTTAAATTGATTTATTTGTGTTGCATTGAATACTATCTAGCTGGAAGTTATGGCCCTGTTTTTTCAATTAATGCTTGTTAGAATTTAGTGCTTGTTAGAATTCCTGCATAGCCAGTGATAAGTGGGGTTGTTTCACTTCACTGATATTCGGTTTCTGCCTTATACAAGTGTACATTTTGGACTATTTTCTGCTTAACCTCTGAGCTTTGACCAGCTTAGACCTACCTGCAATCAACTGGATGTATAAGTGAATTTAAGTAAATCTTTAT
>NC_056725.1:489643949-489666481 GCF_019279795.1 Protopterus annectens | reverse complement strand
TACTACCTATTCTAGAAATATTATAAGGCAGTATAGTAAGGCATGCCTTCACTACATCACAGGACCACAGAAAGTTTAGGAAATTTGCTTTTGAATTCTCATGCTTGTCTCAATAACTTCAAAAGTCTATGCAGCTGTAAGCTAAAAAAAGAACGGGAACTGTCATGAGCACTCCCAGATTCCACAAAACCAATGCAAACTGGTATAATGTCACTCTAAATTATTGACATATGCACATAAAATGCATTACTTCCTCAAAATGGACAGAAATTCTGATTCAGACACATGGTAAAACTGCAATGAAAAATATCTCATTGTTTCGTCAACATTACCATTTGTATCAATATTAATTTTACTCAGTATAATTTGGTACCCTTTTAAGAGCCTTATAGTAACTGCCTGGTGACAGTGAAAAAAAAACCTATAGTCTGGGCAAAGTTGTTAGAGCAGGTAATCTATGCTGCTCTGCCAGGTGTGTGTGTGTGTGTGTGTGTGTGTGTGTGTGTGTGTGTGTGTGTGTGTGTGTGTGTGTGTGTGTGTGTGTGTGTGTGTCTGCTTGTAAAAATTAAATCTCAAAGAGTGTGCATGTGTGTGTGTGTGTGTGTGTGTGTGTGTGTGTGTGTGTGTGTGTGTGTGTGTGTGTGTGTGTGTGTGTGTCAGCTGCTTGGACCAGGGACACAAAGCACTGGTTTCACAGAGATGGTGTGGGAGGACTTATCTTGGAACCCCAGCTAAGGATTAAATTCAAAGTTGTGCCAGTGGAGAGTCTTAATGGGGACCCAGAGGAAGACAGATAGAGAAATCCAGACCCCAGACTGAGTGTGTCTCCTGTGTGGCTTTTAAGGGAAATTGTGCTTGATGCAGAGAGGTCTGCATCTGGAAATACTGAGTGTATCCATTTGTATTCCAAGTGAGTGCTCCTGTCCTGTGTCAGTGGTGACAATTCAGGTTCCTTGATTGCTGGCACAGAGAGGGGACATCACATCTTTAGGCAAGGACCCTGCGGTTATGGACAGCTGGTACACAACAGTGATCCTCAGGCCTATGTCATATGGATCCCCATACTAACAGTAACCCAAACAATGGGACACCAAAGAGGGGGATAGAGAGAGACAGAGAGAGATAGAGAAAGAGAGAAAGAAAATCCAGTCCCAGTCAAGTGAAACAAGGCCCTTTTTATCTTAACAGCTGTGATAACAGATTCATTTTATAAAATATGGGAATCATAAGCTGTCTTGGGCACTTCTTGTCACTGAGCTCTTGATTTCCAACTTGCTAAGACTAAATTTTTCCTGCTGAAACAGTAGTTTCTTCCCATTAAAGGTCTGTGTTTGCAGGCTTCTATTGTAGTTAACACAATACAGACATAAATATTAAGTCTTGTGGAGGCAAATAATTTAGGTATTTAGTAAGCAAGCTTCTCAACTGTCCATACATGAGCAATGTCATACTGCAGTAAACTATAATAGAACTCACCACTGCCTAGCTTTAGAGTGTTAAATTGGTTAGAATTATCACATCACATAAGTCTTTCACAGTTAACTTCAATACACAGACTTCTGTGTAAGCCAGACAACTGCCCAACGTTTAACAACTTAAACCAATAGTATTCCCCCTAACGAATTGTACATGTTATAGAACAATCAGTAATCACTGTAACTAAATCATCTAATACTGATATATTCTAATGTTATTGTTGTTGTGCCTTTCGGCTTTTTCCGGTTAGGGGTCGCCACAGCAGAACTCTGGTCCGCTAATGATTGGCAGTAGATTTTTTACATGCCGAGTTGCCAGCCCTGATGCACAACCTTCAATGAAGGCACACCCGTTCATGCATGTCGCCACACAGAAGACGCTATAGCTGAGAATCGAATGGGACAACGTCTTACTGTGAGGCGACAATGCTAACGCAGCACCACCACTGCAGCAATACTGATATATTCTAATAGTGTAGCTGAACTATGGAACTACATCCCACTACTACTGAAATCCAATTAGAATGCAAACTCATTTAAAACCAACTAAAACTTAAAAGTATCACATGGATCTGCACCTGGACATCTCCAGGATAAATGTTACTGTTATCTTTAGCTTGCCATAATAACAAACCATTTCTTTTATTTGAAATCCTATACCCCCATAATCAGTCTTCACTAATACCTGAATATTTTCAATAGAATCGGCCACCTATATTCATTATTTTGTGACACTGTTCATCCCCACCCTTATGCTTCTAATATAAACCTTGTGATAGTCATATCTATCTGTCTATCTATCTATCTATCTATCTATCTATCTATCTATCTATCTATCTATAATGGTCACTGAACCTGCTATGCATCCTACCTCTTAACTACAATACAAACATTTGTTACCCTACCTAGTTCCTTCTCTTACCTCAGTTTCTTTGGATTTCTAAGCAGTAAACACATAATCTATTATCTGTCTGATAAACCCACTAATACATTTCTTAAGATGCTCAATGTTCAACATCTACTAAAACATACATATCTTTTATACTGTAATAGCTTCCTCTGTTTTAATATGAATGCAGTCTAAATAGCAAATGTATGTGTAATTGTTAATGTATATTATTTAATGTCTGTTCATGAATACCACTGAACATATATTTAAAAATATTTTTTATAATATGTTGATGCTTTTCTCCCCTGGCCAGTACTGAAAGGGGATTTTTGACTAAACCCAGTCAGTCAAACCCAGTAAACAAAAGCAAATTGAAATAATATAAATAAAATATTTGTTTACATTTAAGTGATTTGGTATATAGACCATTTCAATCCAGATCATTAGTCACAAAAATGCAGCATACCTGTTGTGGTGACTCCCCACCTCTGGGCTAGTAATCAAGGAGCCTCACTCCTCACTGCTGGCACCTGTGGGGAACGTTCACTAGGAGAATAGCAGATGCACACACACAGTATCTCCAGATTCAGCTCACTGCATCAAGTACTATCAAGCACAATTTTCTTTAGGAGTACATGGGGAACACAATCAGTCTGGGGCTGGTTTCTCCCTTTTTCTCCAGATCCACAATAAGACTCCACACTGGTACATCTATAGAGTTGAGACCTCAGCTAAGTGTCCAAGCCAAGACCTCCAGCACCCTCTCTGTTCAACCAGTGCTTTGTGTCCCTGCCCAAGTAGCTGACACCCAGACTTTTTGAGGTTTGATTTACTTACACACACACACATACACACACACACACACACACACACACACACACACACACACACACACACACACGCACACACACACACAGACGCCTGGGGAAGGGCTGGCACAGCTATGCCCCCTTCTGCCCAGACTACAAGGTAGTTATGACTGCCACCAGGCACTCCTGCCAGCTACCTTAAGGCTTTTCAAGGGTACCCAATATACTGAGTGAAATTAATATTAATACAAATGGTAGTTTGACCAAGAGCAAGGCCATTAGGAGTGGCCCACACAGTGTCACCAAATAAATATGCAAATACTCGCCAAACGTAGATATCTTCTACAAAGATCAGCTACAATGAAAGGTTTAAATATATTTAATAATAAATAATAAAAGAACAAGAAAATACAAAGTATATATTCATAGTGACATCAGAGTTCAAAATCACAGGAAATATTTAAAATAACATTGAAGGACAGACTCAGGAAAATAAAGAAAAACAATCCCCGGGATTCATGAAGCTTGCTTCCTTACTGTTGTTATGTCAGCACAGCTACCCGGCTATGTACTGTCACTACTGCTTGTGACCATTATGGTTGGCACCTTTTCCAATGCCCATAGTGGGGCATGTTATGTGGACCTGAATTTCCAGGACTACACATACTCACGGCTAGTGCAGTTGACAGAACTTCACTTGTTTGCCATACTATGAGCTTATTCTGTAAGCGTTTGGGTTCCTTATTTATTTTCTTATGCCATGTCTGTGTTCCATATCGTAATGTATATATTTTATGCTACTATTTACATGTATATTACGAGAATTTGCGTGGCAGGGGATGGGAGGTCATTTTCCATTTTTTCACGATTGTTGCAGGGACACGACTGTCCAATCAGGGACTGTCCATGGCACATTGGACAGCAGGTAACCTGGTGACCATGCC
This sequence comes from Protopterus annectens, assembly GCF_019279795.1. Classification (NCBI taxonomy): domain Eukaryota; kingdom Metazoa; phylum Chordata; order Ceratodontiformes; family Protopteridae; genus Protopterus; species Protopterus annectens. Next base: position 489,662,364 of record NC_056725.1, on the reverse strand, counting down.
CATGCCGCTACTGGGGTTTCCACCTTTTCCATTTTCCGATCTGGGATATTTCCGGAACACATCTGACTTTACAGGCCGACACACATGGCGGTCACTATATAGCATAGAAATTCACTTGTTTGCCCTAAATAATATGCTTATTATTGTGGCAATTTCCTTGCTTATTCTGTTTCTTGTGTCATTTAGGTATTTCTGTTACAGAAATAACCAATTCATGCTACCATTACATTAAATACGGGATATCATTGTGTCCTACAATCAGAGCACATCAGCCATTTCTAATACGTTTTTGAGGACACAACTGTCCATGGAGAGACTGCCCCAACCAAAGTGGGACAGGTGGTGACCTTAGTCGCTGCTCCTATGTCGGTCTTGTGGCTGACATCTTGGCTGTACACCTTCTCTGAGTGTAAACACTGACAGTGCATTGCGGGACGAGCAGCGGTCTTATGCGTATCCTTTGCTCCTTGGGCGGGTACACTTATGCCTTCGTGGCTTCTATTTGCTTCTCCGTTAATTTGGGGCCGGACTATGTTGCATACTGTACGTGCGTTTCATTCTGCACAGGACCTGGCTGCTGCCATTACTATTGTGGGCGGACCGTGGCTGTCAGCACATTAGGTTGCTCACCTCATGCCGGCTTAGACACGCCTCCAGATGCATCCTACCTGGGCTTGCTCACGTACACTACGCACGTGTCTGTGATTCCGGTGCACTCTCATTAATATGTATATGGCGCTACTGCGCCGGATATTCCATGCACCGCCGGCGCAGGCAATGCCACGCGGGCAGTGAAGTCGATCACATATAGCGGAACAGGTGCCTACCAAACAGGACGTCCTAACAGGGTGCTACAGGCAAAGAAGGGGAAACTGGGACATCACATGTGGAGATTAGCGTAGCTGGATGGACAAATACACACGGTCAAGGTAAAGGACGGAACAACATGCATATGGCGGATGGATGTTGTTCGTAAAATATATAGAAACACATATGAAGTTCCAGTTTACACCCGAAATACTATATAATGTATTGAATTGTACCGTACAATATGGCAGTAGAACTAAGCCTGCATGTAATTGGTGAAGCTAAGCTGTACTGTGATGGAATTCTGAACCTGGCGGTAAGCAGTACAGCAGGCTCATGTCTGTCATCATTAATTGTTGCTGGGTTACAGAACAATAAATGTATGTACATGCATAACAGCACTCCTTCCCAGAGGAGGATGGCCTTGTGAGCTCTATCGAAGATAGCAGTACAACTCCTTACCAGAGAGACAAAGCAACGTGTTAAGAAATTAACTGTCCTCTGTATCGTAACAGTCTAGGTTCCTTGAAACAGCTACAATCACATAAGGATACTGTGATGTACAAGGTGCCTTACAGGCTGTGTTATTCCATGGGAAAACAATTTAAAAGCACGACCCCAGCACCCACGTATGTATAGACTATTGGACCATAGTGATGGAAATGCCCTGTGACCGACCACGTCCAGTAAGGTGGGCAAAAGCTGATTGTAAACACTATATAAAGAAACTGCTTACTGTATAGAGTCAGACAAAACTCTCATACTTGGACTGTATATTATTTAGCCTGCCTGTGTACACTACTAAAACGTTCCGAACCCGAGCCTCCTGTGTTGTCGGCTGTCACTTAGAAAAGCCTACTGATAACTACAGTCTGGTTGTAACAACTTATTTCACATTGTGATCCTTGTAATCCGGAATTCCCTTGGTAAGCTACAGGTCAGAGTGCATGGCTGGTTAGACATGTACGCTGGAGAATATGCATAAATGGTTCTTCTTGAATGAAAAGACCTCCGACTGAATTGTTGTGTGTAAAGAGGCTGTTTACTGTCTGATCTGTGGCTGGCGGAAAACTGGATCCCAAGAAAGAAAGCGTGCAGCCTTAAACAGGAGGCCCAGGTAAGGAGTGTCTGCCTTTTGTGTCTATTGTAGATCAGGGACCAGACTACATTGTGTTTCTGTTAACAGTAGTGATATCGGTTCGAAGACCGACCCACAAACGATTAAATCTGAACATAGGTCAGGGGAACACACAGCAGAGTAAATAGTGATTGTAGACACTACAGTGGATACGGGAAGGAAGACACACGTGTTATGACAGAAGGATGCGTAGAGTCGTGTAGAGGGATATGGGAGATTATTGAAGCAACAGATCATGTGATCCAGCGTTTGACGGGTGACGTGAAGAATATGCAATCGCAGAGAGCACATAATGTGAGTTACGCAGCAAAATGGGGTAATAAATATGACATTAATGGTATATTAGGCAACATATCGTTACTGAAACATTGTAATCTCTGAAAATTTGATGCATATGTTCCAAGGTAAACACCTGTTCCACCCTGAGAGGATATGCCCTCTGGCCAGCCGTGTCCTGTAAATAAACCGAACAAATGTCAAATGTCCTGATATCTCAGGACAAACATTTCCCAGATATATATCAAAATGGTAGCATAAAACAGTAAATTTGTATGTGGAACAGCAAAATATAATAATAAACAGAATAAGCAACTGAAATGCTACAACAATTGGTGGCTCTCCTGGCAAAACATGAATACCTGTCCTATGTACTGGGCGTGGGTATGCATTTTCCAGGCAAATTAAACGTTCCGAACACTAATGTCCCACATTGTGCATTGGAAAAGGTGGCAGCCCTAAGATGTGCAGGCGACAAAACAGCGACAATTGGGTATCCGTCATGCACATCGGTGGACTGAGGTAGTGTACGAAGAGAATAGAACACTACAAATGGCTAAGCATCATAATGCATACAGAGAAGATCATAATACAGTAGTACCGTCGCCCCCACAACCCCCTACCACCTCAGATACCACATCCAGGATATTAAGCGGAGGGCAGGCTGGTCCCCGTTATCCTGTGGCAACAGAGGTAACTGTGAACAAATGTAATGAAGCTATTGAAACCACATCCCGAACACGTAACATACCTAGGGACACCCGGTAAGAACACAGTACTAAAAACAGAGTGAGGATATCTGTCAATTAATTGAAGTACCGAACCATCATGCAGGACAGGAAGGCCAGGACCCAACCCCGTGGCGTATAGATCGTGGACACCAGAAGATATCTGCAAAGTCATAGAGAATTCCCCATCCACAAAGTAATCGCTATTCACCATGCAATACCCTGTATCTCTGATCGAAACCAAAAGGGAATGGCGGATGGTACAGTATGTATAAGCTGTAAATCATGTAAGAATACTTAGGGTAGCGTTGGTGCCAGACCCACACACTATATTCAATGCTATGAACATGCCACAGAAGTATCTTACCGTGGTACATATAAGTTATGCTTACTTTGCAATACCTATACATCCACATAGTCCGTATTGCTTTGCTTGTACAGTCAGGGTGACAGATACAGCCATACCCGGCTATCGTGGGGCTACTGTGAAAGTACAACGATATTCTCACAGGGGATGGCTAGCTACATTCCGGTGTCAACTCCACCGGAGGCCAGTCCCGCTCCACTTTAATTGGATGATATACTGCTTTGGGCCCCTACCCAGCAGCAATGTATGGAAGATACAATAGCATTATTGAGATAATCAGCAGAACAGGGACATAAAGTAAGCAAGCATAAATTGCAACTACAGAATACAGGTCAATTACCTGGCATATCTGGTATCAAGTAGGGTGGGAACATCACATGGCGATAGGAAGGTAGCAATATAATAAGCACCCAAGCCAAATAACAAGAAGGGAATGATGTAGTGTCTGGGCCGACTAACACATGTTAAATCTGGATACCAAACAATGCTGTGGAATCCGCTGTATTGTTTGCCTTAACCTTTAATACACCTATGGCAGCACAACACATAGTACACGGATTACAGTAGCAGAAACAGCGTTCTGCAGACTAGAAACGATTGATAGCCTCAACAGCTGTAGTAGGTCTCGTGAATAATCATAACACATGTTGTCAGACCGTGATTGTAAGCGGAGATATATGGCGTCAGTGTTGCTGCGACAGCGCGGAAGTAAGCAACGCTAAATACCTGACTACTCATTGCAGTTCGCCAGTGTGGCATGGTCAGTGCCACATTGTGTCTGAGCAGTTGTTGTAGCACCATGGCGGTACAGGCCCCGGCCGTAATGTTACTAGACCACCCTCTCACTGTGAGAATGTGTCATGCAGTTGCGATCAATCTGCTGCAAGAGAAGATAGAATTCCTGACCCGTGCTAGACATTTGTCATGTCTGACCATACCACTGAGTCAACCTCACATGGTGATTGAGCGTTGTACAACATGAAACCTATCAACGTCCGTCCGACACCTGTGTATGGCACACCACACAGTCGCCTATACGAAATGGATTAAATAACTACACACAGACATGATAACACTGATATACCCTTAGATGATGCAGAGGTGACAGTTAGTAATGTACGGATCATGTAGACAGAGTCCTACAGGAGCGAATGAAATAGTTTATGCAGTAGTCATTGATAATGACATTGTGGGCGGCCAAACCCTGCAGCATAACGTGTCTGCTCAAGCAGCAGAATAGATAGCTTTAACACGTGCTTGTACTGTAGCGGAAAAATGATGTGTGGACATATGTCGCGATAGTCATTCTGTTGTCTGTGCAGTGCATGTTTATGAGCAGCAGTGGAAGAATAGGGGAATGATAACATCCACGGTAAACCGATTAATCATGCGCTGTCTGAACCTGAATGCATTAGACTACATGCAGTTACCCACTGAAGTAGGTAATTGTAAATGTGCAGGGCATAGAAAGCAACAGGATAACAGTAGGAAAGTTGAGGCATGAGCTCATGCACCTGCAAAACAAGCAGCGTCACAGTTGGAAAGTGTCTGTGTGAATGAGGAATGACAAACCTCAGACAGTTTAGATGTAGAAACTGTACAAACAAAGCAAACAGCAACTACGAAAGCAGAAAAGCTGACGTGGTTATGGCGAGAGCAATCCTTGAACCACGGACTGCACATATCCACAGTGATAAAGCCAATATTAACGTCTAATATATTCAGATATGCGGCTTTGTGGAGCCATGGGTAGAGACATGTCTCAACAGGGGGGATGGTACATTTGGTTAACAGAATACCTAACATGCGAATTACGAACCACATACAAACCTCATGTGCAGCGTGTCACGTTTGCCGTAAGATATCATACACAGGGAGTATTTAAACCGGGAGTGAGTTTACCTACACCACCCTAACGTTCCATTACTATTTGTATGGAATTCATACATCTGCATAAATGTGAAGGAACAAATACTGTTTAGCGATTACACATATATATAATCAAAATGGGTAGAAGCATTCCCAACCAGTAATCCGGATGCAGCAGCAGTGGCAAAGGTGCCAGTAAAATTAAGTATCCCTAGATCTGGCATGCTGTAAAGAAGCTACAGTGACAATAGAACACATGTAGTTAACCAGACAATCACGCTACCTGGGGGATTACTTGTATTACCATGAATGTCAATTGCATGTACAACCCACACACTCAGCACTGCTGCCGCCAGAATGGGATCCCGAGAAATAAGTAGAGGAGTTTGGGTGACATCCAGGCGAGTTACATGAGCTGTCTACCTCTAGCATTGCTGAGCATGACAACAGTTCCAAATGTAAAGTGCTGCACCCCACTTCAGTAGTATGTGGAATGGCATATCATGTGCCAGAGTGGAAAGCTGTCATGCCTGCAGGCCGGTGATGACTCAGTAGTAGGTGACATGAGAGGATTGTTAACTAGTAACACTGTTCTTCAGTTAAAGTCTGTTACAGATAAGAGCAAAGCGAAGGCGGAAGCATAGCTGACACCAGTATCCTGTGTGTATGTCACTGTTATCCAAAGAACAGTATGGCCAAGTGGTCAGTGCGAATGTCTGTATCCGGTTCTGTTAGCAACGCCAACCTGAGTTATGTTTTCAGAGAGGTCGTCCTGGGTCCACCCTACATTACACAAACTGGTAAAGGATATCAACTCTGATTGACATCCTGTAGCGATATACCAAAGAGCCCGATCACCCGGCGAGACTGTATAACAATACAAAGCAACCCCAAAGACATTTATGTTTGCTGTCCTAATGATTATACACCTATTAGCTAATACCATGTTTGTTTTTACGTTCCGGGACCTTACCTGCATATAACTTCACGGATACAAATACTGATACATGATGAACTGGCCACAGAGTGTCTTCCACACTTCAACAGATACCTAGGCATGATGCGTGTGCATATAGAGACTAGGAACACATTAAATTGCTGTCATTTGTACTGCCATACCTACATCATATGGAGGACTTCCAATGCATGTTGTCCTTGGGGATAGATTGAGACGCATGTGAACATATCTACACTTTGATACAGGTTCTGTGAGATGCCAGGACAACGTGGCAATCAACCTTTACCTGTTACACAAAAAGGAATTGTATGTTATCATAAACATGGTACAGTTTCAGTTGGTGGGAGTATTTGTAACATAACTGTGTCTTCTAATGTCATATAACAGCCAAAGAGATCACAGTACTACTTGTAGCACCATTCCTAATTTGTATTGAAACATCATGAGAACAATGTTGAAGGATGTGCAGAAACATCCTGAATTGTATAAACAGTCCTCTGTTAGAGACAGGAATTTGTTACATGCAGAGGTAACCCGCATCAGTAATAAAGTAGAATATTGTTATGTTGTTTTGTGGGGAAATAAGCATAGCAATGGTTATCCTGGGAATTGGTCAAGCAGTTGTTATTTGGTTATCTGGCTCCAGTCACATGACATACTGTACAATTGCCTGTGGAGTGCTTGGAAAGCGAACTATAACACATATAGCTCGAAGAACTGAGAACACAGTCAGAAACCTACTAATCCAGTGGGTGAAATGGGAAGCTGTTCTGACATGTCAGTCCTCTGCAAGAGATAAGGAATACCGATTCATATGGACTTCAGTGACAGCGTCAACAACCTGGGCTTGGAACACCCCCAGCTTCTGGAGTAGTGAAATAAATCAGGGAACAGAGGAAGTTATCAAAACCTGAACCGGAGGAAGGATGAATGTGACTCGGCTCCTGAACATGTGACTGATGAACTGGATGCAATGAGAACTGTTGTGTCACAAAATGTAATAGTGCACGACTGCGGCATTAGGCGGCTGAGAATTGGTATGCGTCGCGCTTACTGAAGAAAGATCGCTGTGTCCAACTACCACATGAAGAGACCGAAGCAACGCCCACCTACAGGTAATATAGTCCAGGTGTCACATCCATGGCAGAACCAGGCCCAAACCCACTGCCGAACCATTTCCACAAACCATTGGGTGGATGGGGTCAGTCATACTGAATATCATGATTGCCATTTGTGTTATTTCTGCTCACATTGGGAGCATGTGTCTAATCTTGAGGATACCATGCATGTAGAAGTGATAGTCAGGGACTCATAATCATACCTGTACCCATATGCCGAGGACTATGTATCAAGACCTGTAGTGGTGTTTGTCAATAGAAAATGCAATCCTATTTGCAATGTACATCAAATTACTTGCCTAGTTAAGCGTTCCACAGAGGAAGGCCAGGGGAATGAAATAATGTTGTATATGTCTCTGGATAGGTAGAGAAGCAATCAAAGGAGGAGATATGTTAGTAAAATACATGTTTTAAACATAATATGACGTGCAACTTTAGAAGCCTAATAGTGTATAATGCATATTATTCTACCTGACAATATAGCAGTACAGCTTCTCATGCATGTAATTGCTTGTAGTGTAGCTGCGAGTGTGATTGAACCCCCTAACCCTAGCAGTAACCAGTGCAGCAGGTGTATGTCAGTCAGCATTAGTCATCTGCTCGGTTACAGAATAATGGTATGTATGTGACACAGGTATATCTGTCATCCTTCTACTGAGGAGGATAGGCTTGTGAGCTGTAACACAAGTACAGCTGCTCTAAGCAGAGAGACACAGGAACCTAGTAGGACACGGAGTGAGGACTGAATATGAACAGTGTTGGGACCGTGTCAGAGCAGAACTTACCAAAGTACAGTCTAACTGAATATGTGGCTCAAAAGAAGGTTTGGAGGCTATCCTCATGGGAAGAGAAAGGAAACATGTAATAAGCATTACCTGAGCACTATTTGCTTAGGAATACAATGTTCTGTACTCTAGCAAAGTAAATGCCTTGTGACTGACAACACCATTATTGTGTGCAAATGATGATAGTATACAAGAATGCTCATACAGATGTAACAGCATGTATAGAGTTGAACAAATGTCTAAACTTTGACTGCACATACTCCTTTGCCTCCTGCTGCACAGTAATAAAAGTCATTTATTAATCCCAGCTTCCTGTGTTAATGAGGGTCATGTTGAAAATACGGAGGGATGTCACAGTTCGACTTACAAGACCTAATTCACAGATGTTTACGTTCTAGCATTGGAATAGGTCAAGACAAACATCACAATGTCCATGTGTACCACAATACACACAGCCAGTAACACCTAAGTAGTAGTGCATGAAGGCAACCACCACCGACTGTGGGAATAGTACAGGACATATGGCACGTACCAAGTGCAGATGCACTTAACACAAACATTCGGTGGATGGGTGTCCTGCAAAGAGGAACATGTGCCAACTACACCTCCTTACAGATGTACTGGCAATAAAAACACATGGCAAACACACAGACACACTACTGTCCAACACATGACTGCAACGGAGCCTGGTCAAACACCAACATGGAAGCATGCACAAACAGGGACTTGAGTAATGCTTCTGCCTTAACACCCCCATAGGCCAAGAAGAATAGAATGGACATATGTAATGTAATGCCTTGAAGGATGTGGTAGTCCTCAGTATCACAGTGTTAGGGACACAGATACACTGTCATCAACTGTGACGTATGTGCAGCAGTACACAGCATACCTGCATGTAATACAGAAGGACAATCATGTTACCACAGGAAATATACAGTGGCGGAAGAGTATAGTGGATAGAGAATTGTACATGGGACAAACTATGAATAGAGGTTCACACGTCCATAGGTACAGGGTAGGCCATCGATCCCAGGCCCAGCCATAATACTACACCATAGTTAGGATGACTTTTTTATGACCTTCTGTCCTTCAGATGTAATACCCATGATATTCCTGTATCTCCAAGTCAAGCAGTGATAATGATGCCAATCCCATATTTCTATACTCTGCAATTCTCCATCAATGGACAACATAGCTGTGAACAAGGCAGGAAGGATGTCTGTCTCACATGTGCTGTGATGTAGATCCACAGCATAATGATTGTCTGGGTGATATGTCAATTCAAACACATCCCATGAATGACCGTGACAGGAGGTAAATGTCACCTGCCCTAGTGATTCTGAGGGATGCGGATACAGTGGGTGAAGCATATTACATGACATATGGGTTGACATGGCCTTGTATTGTCAGGCTACAGGTCAACACCAAACAGCAGGTATGTGATGTGATGTGGCAGGGTCCTACATGTGGGGCAGCATTACACAAAATGAGTGTCATCCTGCATCATACAACGATCAACCTATGTGGGCTTCCCAGCTGCTGTAGCAGGTGTGGTCAGATACAGTCTGAATGGGGCAATGTAGTAGATCATAGGTGGTAACACGTAGCCAATGGGTACAAAGGGAACAATGACCTCGCCTGATGTAGATGTGAACCCATGCACCAACAGGTGGGCACTGTAGAAGACCCACACAACCACGATAGCAACGTGTGTGTACTAGGAATGAATAGTGACCGAGTCAACATACTGTCCCTGATTCGGTAATCACCCTGTGCTGCATGTGGACAGCCACCTATATGCTGGACAGGGTGACCTAGATACTTCTCCACAGGTATGATGTTGCATGCCGTTGCATTTAGCTGTGGGGCATCTCCCTGACAGCAGATATGCATACCTGGGAGGCCCCTTCAAGGGATATCTGTGTCAGATGTCTGTCCACTATGGCACCTGTTTTGCAGTCATCTACAACACCGCCTGTTGCTCACCATAGCACCCCTGTGTGTGTGCCTGTACCGTGAAAGATGCAGGGTGTATGACAGGAGTGCACACATGGAAGGGCCCCATGCAGGACACCACTTCTGACAGGCAGTAGGTCTGATATGCTGCCAGCAACTATGACCGTGTGGTTGTGTCACATAGACAGTTTACGAACACATTCTGTGATGTGCGTGTTCACATCCCAGCCAATGGGTTTATCAATCGATACCTGAGGGGTAATGTGATGAAGGGCTTTGCCAGGTCGAGGTAGGCTGTATGAGACTGCAACACTCCCCATCAGTATTCCTCGCTGACTGTCCCGAAGAATGTCAACCATGCTTTAAAGGCATGAACCGCCCCTGAACAAGACAAACCGTGTGTGAGGCAAAGTAAGGATGTCCCCTATGCACGGTCGTATCGCAGCCACAGTACTAGTGATCCTCCCATGTCTCTTGCAGATAGGTCTCCTCAGGGTAATGGGACAGTAATAACCAGCCTCAGTGCGGAGGTATTGGCCTTCTGACGGTGGGACTACAGTTGCCATGTGACACAACCTGGGTACCCTACCTGGAGGTGAGGCTACAAAGAAATAGCTGTCCTAACTGCGGGTCCAATTCATAACCGAGATAGTGGAGTACAACAGCGGGGTCACCAGCTGGTCTCATCGATGCTACCTGTCCACTACCCTGAGAGAGCATGTCCCACCTGTGTCACAGAACATTTGGTGACCACAAACCAGTGGTACACATCTCCTCATGTGTGGGGAGGGTGTGGAGATGTCCCTCACTGGACTTGTCAGCCTGTATGTTGGCAATGTGTGTATGTTGAGTAAACCCCACTCTATGTGAACCCAGTCAGAGCATATGTGGGACTGAGCTCAGGTGTCCCAGCATAAAGCAACTGAAGGTGGAGAGTATGATTGTTAGCCAGATTCCATGTAGGTATATCTGTGGAATGTGCCCTGGACTATTTCATGTTGACAGTGTGCAAGTCTACACATATGATGACCAAGGGTGTCACACCTCACAAAGGTATTCTGCTCCACCTTTGTAGTAGCCACCTCCTCGTATTTGTACATTTGACCCAGTATGGCTGGGGTACACCACACTGGATGCTTCTGCATTGGTACAGTGAACCACAGTTGGGTAAGTGAATGACTGGCTCATGCAGTCCTGTAAATTGCCTGGTGATGTGCAAATGTGATTGATGCAGTGGCTGCGTGCCATACCGCCGAGCCACTGCACAAGCTCAGGGTCCTAAAGGAGACCACAGTACCGCGCAGTATTGTGTAGTCTGCCTCTGAGCAAACTAGCAATGTGTATGGTAACTGGCAGCACTCACAGCAACGGATGCCAAAAGCAGAAGCCAATGTCCAAATAACATAGATCAACTTCTGCGACAATATGTGTTTATCATACATGTATTGACATGTGTCTATAATTACAATTGGAAATGGCGGTAAAGACTGGCCCTAGTTCCCCATGATGTACACAGTCTGAAAAAGTTGTTCCGATAATAAAGTGGCAATACCTCCCAATCGTGACCTCTGGGTATATGGTATGAAAGTGGTTGTTAACCTGCAACGGTATTGGATGTATAGCATTGGTTTCTGGTGTCGGAAGACATGGTTCCTGTAGCACAACACAGCATGGGTAGTCAAGCACATACACTCCAGTTGCTGACACACAGCATCAGTGTAACAACCCACTGCTCTGCGACACAGTCCGACCAGGCTCTACACTTTACATATGCACAGTGGGTGTCCATTCGCAGGACCCAAAAAGGGGAATTGTGGGAAAAGAATCGAATAATGTCTTATTTCAATGCATTTTATGAAATCATTGTCATCACAGGTACACATATGCACTATGGCGATGTTTAATGTTGCTGATAGCTATCCATGTAATGCAATGCACAGATGCTAAGAAATACCAAGTGCCGGGTCCATAGAACTGCGTCACATCACAGTTCCGCATGACATAGCCGGATGTGTAATGCATTTCAATTGTTTGCAGTCAAGAGGATTCTGGGTATATGAGCGGCTGTGCTTTCGGTGTTGTTTCGCTGGGCAATCCTTTCTCTCCCGCCCGTGGGAGGGATGTCGCGTATCCACCTGCACCATACTCTCTGCTAATAATGCAAACCATACACTCGGAGAATGCTAAATGTAGGTGTGGGAATGTACAGCCCTATACTCAGTGTCCAGTAGGCAATTGTCATGGATGGACACCATGGTAACCAGGATGGCACCTTACAACTGCAAACCCGGTACATGACATAACTGCTTGTGAAGAGCATAACACAGGAAATACACATAGGGACTACAGTTGACATTCCACATACACAAAAGCCGGACCGTCGTGCCCAACACCGTACGGCATTACACAGCACTCAATCTGCCAGCAACAGACTGAGGAGCAGCCTTCTTACCGTACAATGCCGGAACAGATGTGCGACCTGTGGAACACATACTAATGGCAATAATAATAACACAACGTCCAAGTGGGATATATGAAATCTATGGCATTCCCACCTATAGAAGACAACATGGTTAGAAATGAATGCATAGGTAAGCAACATGTTCCGGTGGTGCTTATATTGGAAATATAGTAGCCCGGGATATGTCCCATTGGGATGTCTGAGGTTTATATGAAACAGTTGCTAACCAGCATCTTTGAATGTATGTAATTTGTTCACAATAATAAATCAGCTGGTTATGTAGCAACATGTGAGATGGGTGGTCAAACAGACAACCGCGATTGGGGAACATACACCAGCAGTGAAAAGCACTGGGCAGGTGGACACAGTCCAGCAACATCTAACCTGACATATACATGGTGTCCATTGTAGGACCCAAAAATTCTGATCAGAGAATGCCTGCTAGCTTCCTGCAATTACTCATGTTGATCTAATTTAACCGTCGCCACGTCACAGGTATTAACATATGCACGCATAAAGCGCAGTTCACGTATTGATGATAGCTAGTCCATGAACTGCAGCACACTTTTATGCACAGAAATACCCAGGGTATCGGGTCCATTCAGCTGCAAGTCCACATCACAGTCCGTTACCACATGAAGGATGTGTAATGGGGTACTGTCCACACTGTTGCAGTCCAAAGGCGAGTCTGGAGTATGTGGAATCTGGCTTTCGTAAGTTGTTTTGCAGAGCAAATCCCTTTGTTCCTACCAGGATGGGAGAAGGCGTGTGCGAGTCTTTACGTCGCCACTTCCTCCACTATTAATGCACACCATACTCCGGGAATGCAAAATGCAGGTGTGAAATGTGTACATGACCCTATACCAGTGTATAGTAGGCAATTCACATGGATGGACAAGCCGGTATGACTAAGATGGCAACTATAACTGCAAGGCCGGTGGAATTACACTGCCGTGGTAGGCATTACACAAGTCATACACATAGGGACTACAGTTGACATTCCCCCTTAGCAACAAACACAGACAACCAGGCCCGATGAGTCCAAAGCAAAGATCGAGATCACTGTGAGGACTGGCCAGTGACCAACCAGAGCACACGCAAGAATCTAAAGGCAGTCACCGCCAGTCTATTGGAGCCACTTACGTCCTGCTTCACTTCGGCAGACTTTATTCAGACTACATACAATGCAGTCCAACCTACTACATTTACAAGCATTAATTGGTCAATGCATTAAGATGTGCTAGGGTACTAATTACGTACTTGTAGAAACGTGACAAGCAGACAAACCTTACTTGGGTTACAGATCCCACACAGTGAGGACACATCAGACATTGCTTCGAAGGTACAGTCTTCACGGAGAAAATAGAAATATATGTGTACATATATGAAACATGAACCAACATAAAATGTTTTCCAAATGTCCAACGTAACCTAAGATACATATATATGTCCTACTTGATTGTGCCAATATATTAACAGAACTGGCAGACACTTACAATTCAGTATGGCAAACGGAACCATAATATATACACATAAACCGTATGATTATGACTACTGTAAAATGTAGACCAACGAAATGTAAAGATTCACAGTGTGCTAATGTAAATATTGATGTAGGAGGTTACTTAAATAAATCAGATTCGTGACATCAGCAATGTGAAATACTAACTTTACTGGGGCCAGCGAGGTGTTTGCACCCTCACATGTACTGGGATGTTGTCTCCACAGCAGTATGCGAGTGTCTGGGCGATGAATCCATCCCAACAACACGTTCGGGATTAATGACAGTGTCAAGGTGTACGTCAGCTGCCCTTGTGGTACAGAGGGACCTAACTTATTTCACGTGAAGCTAATAGTCATCAGATCCCAAGGTCTCGACTTAGCCGTGTATGCCAGGCACGGGTCACCTCTAGGCAAGTGGTATGCAACACATATACAGCTGGAATTCTTTTCAGTGAGTCAGTATAATATTACGCTTATACCTGAGACCCTGCATCTGTTTCATTGAAGAACTGTTGGTGCCGCTTCCAGCTGCTGCAGGTATTGGGTCAGATACATATCTGAACAGACATTGCAACTTAACTTCATAGGTCTATTGAGTGATGAGTACAAGGGGACAAATGACCTCCCCTGATCTAGATATTGAACTCACTTCATGATGATGTGGGCAATGTGGAAGGTCTACCTAACTATGTTAGCAACATGTGTGTATCCTAACTTAGGCAGTTAACAACAACATACGTGTCCCCAGATCACTCGGTAACCCCCTCTGTGCTCAGTGGATTCGCCACCTATATGGTAGCTGAGGTAACCTTGTTCTTCCCGAGAAGGTATGCCTAGCGCATTTCTTGGCATTACAGCTGTAGGACATGTCTCTGGTACCACTTATCACATCTGATGATACGCTCCTAGAGAGATATCTAGTGTCAAGATGTAGTCCCAACACAGCACCCGGTTTGCAGTCCATGAATCACCATTCGAGAACATTGTTCACTCATAACCCCCCTGTATGACGTGTACATTGCGACGTAGATGGAAATAGTGGACCCAGGACTGGGCCTGGGACACCGCCATAGCGGCTGGCTGTGAGTATGACATGGCGCCTGGCAACTACTGGCCATGTGTGTTCCTGAGCTTGGCCGTTTGCAACCCATATGGCAGATATGGCGATTTACATTCAGATGACGGATATTTATCAGCGGAATTATACCCGCAGGGGTGCTGACCAGTCGAGAGGCCTCTGCGGTTGAGGTAGGCTGTATGGGACTGCTTTTAATTCTCGACCTAATGGCCTGGTGACTGATTCTCCACCAAAGTGAACATCGTGTAAGGGCATGATCTGACTAATGACCAAAGCTAAACTAGGGTTGTATCCAAAGTATGCGGGTCCCCTATGTCTTTATCTATGTGTCCCATTATGATCCATCTCCCATGGCTTTGCACAGATATATTGGCTTGTCAAACTACGTAGTATGGTAATAACCAGGGTCAGTGGAGGCACCATCTGCGTGGAGTGTGACTACAGTCGCCCCTATTGCTACTACTCAGAATGCACGTGATCCCTGAGGGTGAGGCTTAAGATTAAACAGCTGTCCTAAGTGGTTAAATTCCCCATAGGAGTTCCCTGGATGTGCAACTGGGACTACCATGTGGACCCATGGATGCTGTGTTGAGCTTTGCCTGTGCAGGGCTGGATGTGGAGTGATACTGGACATACCCACGGCAGACGCAGTAACGCCTCGAGTCCGATGCCCAAGGGACCATTAACACACATAGCGGCCTTAGGCATGAGCCAAGTAGGTAGCCGTCTAGGGTGTTGCCTCTACTCGGGAGCACCTTTCCAGACTCTATTTGGCAGTGTAGGTAGACCAGGAGGGGTAAGCGGGTGATGTATCGGTGGCAACTTCTGCCTTTCCGGTCACCATTACCTTACCCTAAAACAATACTCTTCCCGTCGGTAATACAGCAGTAAATCCACACCCAGACGCAGGTCATTGCTAGGAATCATTAAGCTGGTATGTACACATCATCTATGTAAGGAAACCCTATATCCCCAGACATAATGGCACAGCATAATGCACCTAGTTCGCCCGCCAAAGGCAGACATATCGTCACCCGCCTGGTCGCGCGGACGCATTTCTGCAGCCGCAGATGTCCGTTAACAATGCCGAAGCATTGTCCGCTTTGTGAAACAAACTCCACAGAACATTATCTAATAATAGACAGCTTAATGACAACTTAATGTCCTCGTTATATACTGTTTTTCGGCTATTCAACCATGTTACCATGTATTAAATGTGTGCCCAGCTTTACAGCTGAACCGGGCCAAACAAAGCTTAGACGGACATGTATCTGTGGCTCAGTGAAAGTCGCCACGCCAATAACAGCAAACCTTGTAATATTATGCACATTGCACATACATCCGGAGTGGTTAGTAATGAAATTGGTTGGTTCGAGCAGACCACGTGTGGAATTAGTTGCTAACGAGATCTACAAAAGCGGGTACGGCCAATCGGCTGCTGATTCTGAATAATTGGGGAGGCCGTGACGGGTATGGACCGCGGACAAAGCGTGTATGTGACTCATCTAACGTGCACGTGCAGGGTCAGGACGGTCCGTACAGTGGTAAGACCAATCTAGCTTCACAGCAACACACCCCACACCAATGACCTGTGCGTGTTATGGGATAACAAGCAGCTGTCATCTGAACCAGCCTCGGTGACTGACCATATGCATCCTGGGCCGCAGGCGAGGAATGAGGAATGTTCGGCATGCAGTACGCCTGCTTTTAGCAGGAGATGGATGCCTGTGGCGTGCGTATTATTAGGGGGTATATAGTAGTACATAGGTACCATGGGTATGCATGTTAATGACAGCGAACAGCTAGCATGCTGAGTCACAATATTGCGTCAAACGTGAATGCAGTCCGTTTTGATTACGACTACTCCGAACATGATGTACATTAACCGTCAAAACGTCCATGCTGCAAGGGCTGTTACCCATATAAAAGCTGTGAAATTGCTTTTCTGCGCCGTCCGTCAGCAGTCGAACACCATATTTACGGAATGGTCACCGTGCGCGCAAACCGTAACCACTGGGCACGCCAGCGTAACATAAACCGGACTGCGAGGATGTACGTATGCTTCGCGTAACACGAAATCGGTTATGCGAGTATGGGTAATGGTATGTGATCCAGTGAACCAGGAAGGTTACGGATGCTCCTCCACACATTTACAGTAATAATTGTGGAATATATGCTTAAATAGTACTCATTGATTCCATGCTTTGTTATTGTAATGCTACTATTATACACATTGATATACAATATCCTGATCAACACACTACATTCTAAGGTGCACTCACAACAAGTATCAACTATGTGTCAGGATACTGATTGTATTTACCAATATTGTATATATATTAACACATTGTTGTTTGTTTCCATTAAGTAATGTATGCAACACTGATTTGTATATGTCACGTTATAATCAAGACTTGGAGCACTGTCCACCTAACTATGAGCAGGTTTATTTATTATTTCGCTTTAAACCGACTCTGCAGGAAGTGTATAAGGGACGGCTATGTCATGCATTCCGTACTCCGACGATGCCCCATGTTAGTAGGTGAAAGAGCTCAGTATCCTTTCACTGTGAGTCTATGATTTGACAGTGTCTGTTTTGCCGATATATATTCCATAATGTCGTTATGAAGATGGGCAGGGCCAAGGTTTGCTGTATTTCCGCATACTGGCACATGGATATAGATAGGCCATGTAATACAACGATGGTAGTCAAGCAGACATCCACGATTGGGGAACATACAGCGCAGTCAATACCACTGGCCAGATGGTGACAGTCCAACACGTTCTACACTTTACAAATGCACATCGGTGTCCATTGTAGGACTCCAAAAATTAAGTCTGACCGTTATCCCGGGATCAGCCAATCAGAGTACAAACCGTGACTACGGCACAGCTAGACATATGCACCACCAGGGGTGTTTTAAAGGGTTTCTGATACCTGCCCCTGACATGCAGGCCATATGGACAGAGGTCCCCAGACTGCCGTGTCCATAGATGTGCGTCCATATGCCAGTTCCGCACACATGAAGGATGAGTCATGCGTGCGTGGGAGGTTGCAGCCATGGTATCCTGGGTATGCAAAATGGGGCTCGGTGTTGTTTGGCAGATAATCCGTTGTCCGCCCCGGGGTGGTACAGGGCGTCCTTAGTCCCCAGTAAGGATGCAAAGCCTCCATAGGGTAATGCTAGAGCCACATCTGAAATGTGTTCAGACCTACATCAGTGTCCAGTAGGAATTTCCCAAGGATGGACAAAAGTACGGACAAGATGGCACCCATAATAGCAAACCTGGTGGAATCACACAGCCGTAGTAGGGGATGAGACAGGACATAAAAATGGGGAAAACCCAACCCCCCGGGTAGATACACAAGG
>NC_056725.1:489629792-489643449 GCF_019279795.1 Protopterus annectens | reverse complement strand
AGGATATTGACATTTAAAGTTAGGTTAAAATTCAAGTTAGAGTTGTCTTCACAACTTCACAGAGTGCAAGAATTGCAAAACAGTCAGCTGAAAGCAAATGCACAGTTCTCATTTTTTCTTCGGAGGAAAATAAACTGAAGCCATCAAAACGTAAATATACAGTATATAGTTGTTAAGATCTGAGACCTAAAAGCCATTCATGTTTCTGTATAAAAGTGATATGTTCATTCCTTGCATATATTAAAGCATAAAAATTATGTTTTTCATTAAAATTCAAGCTGCAACTGTTCCTTTGTCTTTGTGGGTAGGAGACATATCCAACTGCATTTTATTGTTTTATATATAATTATTCCAATAACACTCTCCAGAAATCTCATGGTCAAATGTTGAACCATTTTTGTAATATTGACTTTTAAATAACCAAAAATAGTTAGCATTTCAGGGATAGATGTATTGGAAATACTCACCAGTTTAGGGATTAATGGGCATTTCCCCTTTGTGCCTATATCTTTAAGACACATACCATTGAGTCTTTACAGAATTTCTGTAAAAAT
Organism: Protopterus annectens; assembly: GCF_019279795.1. Classification (NCBI taxonomy): domain Eukaryota; kingdom Metazoa; phylum Chordata; order Ceratodontiformes; family Protopteridae; genus Protopterus; species Protopterus annectens. Next base: position 489,642,895 of record NC_056725.1, on the reverse strand, counting down.
ATATTATGCTAAGCAGCTGTGTGATTGCATCATTGTTTACAGATAACAAGTTTCAGTTCTAGTTTCTCCTTTTTTAGTTTTCCACTGTATTAGAAGAATACTTGATTATTGCTTTCTATACTTGAGCTCAAACTAGGGTTTTAGTTGGTTATGGAGATTTTGGAAGAAAAACATGTACTTCTTGAGATTCAACTAGACATGGCGTTATGGCTAGAGTTTTTGAAAGTTGCTTAAAACCTCTTTAATTTTTTTTTTGCTATGTGTCTTACTAAGTTTGTTATTACACTAAAAATATATGTTTTAGTTTACCTGGATATTCCTGTCTAACCTGTATGTATTCATACTGTTTTCATATGTTTACCATTTATTGCACTATTGTTTCTATTGGTAAAGTCTAGACATGATTTATTTATATTTGAGTTTCATTTTACCCTTAAATTAAGCAGTTATAACCACTGAACTGTAGGATTTTCAAGACATTGCCATACCTATATGGATTTCCTATAACTGTTTTGATTAATGAAGTCAATTAAAATTTGGGTATATTTTATGTTGAATGGTTGACCTAGGCAGTGTTTGGATAGTTATTATCCCTCTGAAGGATTGTATTTTCCTTAAAATGTACATCTTTGTGTTTAGTCAGGAAATTGTCATGCTCTTTGGGGCATACACAGTGTGCTGCATGTTACTATAATATATACAATACCACTGACATTTTTATTGTGAGATCAGTTTTTAGCTTTGAGTTGTTTCCTTGGATTCTGATGCTTAGACATTATTTTGCAAATATTAAGACATCTTTACCTACCTTAGTGGGCATGTAGCAATAAAAGGACATATGCACATCTTGGCCTTTTACACTGACTTTGATAATTGTGTTGATATCAGCATTATCCAAACAAAGAAAAGATTCTAAATAATGTATTGTATCATTGAGACTTCTAGTATTTATCAAAGACACCTTCAACATTGATTTTTTTTTCATGCTGTACATTTTTCAAATTTTTTGGGGGGAGGTGAAAAAATATGAAGGGGTCTAAAAACCTATTTGCTCTTCCTTGAGAGAGAAGTGAAGTCCATCAGGTGCCTAGCCCTTCAGCTTGGTACACATTTCACATCATAAAGAAGACTGCATTACAGCATGCCAGTACATGTATGCCAATGTTTTGTCCTGATAGGCAGGTGCCATACAAATTGAAAAATGGCACTTTCTAAACAGGTGTACTCCTCCCATACTTGTTAGAATGGTCAGTATCCCTGTCACATTCTATTACATATCTTAACAGGAGACCCTCCTTAGATTGTCAGCTTTCTTAAGAAGAATGACAGTATCATAATTAACCTTATATTTGAACCTAGATGACATGTGGTTCCAACTAGACGTAACACTGTCACAATCTTCATAATAAATCCAGTGAGTTACCTTCCTGTTTTATGTAAAGCGACTTACCAATGCTTAGAATGTTTGGGGGCTTGTATGGCTGCATTGTCTGATTTGTAGGCTTTTCCATATGGCTTAATTCAGGTTTGATGCCACAATACCAGCTTTTTAGCTGCTATGATATCTTGTCAGTATCATGCTATGGTGATTGTGTATATGATATTTGCCATGAGCACTGGGAGATCTGTGGAATATGTTTTTGTGTTGTGCACATATGATTCTGGTTCTGTTGACCCTGTGCCTTCTTGAGGTATAGCTGAGACATTTATAGCTATAGTCTTCGAAATGTCTGGATATATAGTGATAGGTGTGCACAAATCCTTATGGGGGTGTTGCTGGGAGTTTAGATTCAAAGGGATAGATACTCTAAGCAATAAAAAAATAAGTGGAATGACAGCAATATTTTTATTAAAATAAGTTGTTTTATTAGAAGTGTCAGGGTCTATATTAGATGATCGACCGTCCACAACCGCAAACACCTAATGAGCGACCCATAAACACTGAAGTACGAAAAATGCGAAGGACATAAATTTCGAAAACCGGAATGCTGAACGTATTTCCATGGCCAGCAGGGTGATCGTGGGGAAGAGGAAATATATCCTTTTCCCCACTGTAGTGCGATCTCGGAGTTGGTATATATAAGTAGGGGGTGTGGGGACACTTAATGAAGTTTGTTTGTGTAGGTTTTACTAACCTGTGTGACGCTGTTGTTGTTGAAACTGTGTTCGGCGTTCCGGTTTTTGATATTTATGTCCTTCGCTTTTTTTGTAGTTTGGTGTTTACGTTTCGCTCATTAGGTGTTCGCGGTTGTGGACATTCGGTTTTATAATATAGACCCGAAGTGTCATTTCCATTCTAATCAATTTCACCTTTTTTTTTATTTTTGCATTTCAGTATCACACGAAAGGTTACTTTCACAGATCTTAAGTTATTATATTTGCATGTCTCATATACAGTTGGAAGACATCCTTACAATGCCTAAGATAACTGTTACTCATCTACTTTTTGAAAGTTTACTGATGCAGTACATCCATATCAGATCTAAAAAACAAACAAACAAAAAAAAAAAAAAACTGAAAAGTAAAAATCAGAGAAATTAGTGATGTGAGTTGAATTCTATTTTTTGTTGGTCAAAAGGCCAATAACTTCATAAGATATTTAATAGACTTTTAACCAACTTCTATATTCTGTTTTAACCTGTTTGCAGCTGCCTTGTAGGGCAATATTATGGCTTTCTATTGTATGCTTGAAGACCATAAGTGCAATCCTTGAAACAGTAACAATTTAATTACACTTACAGTGAATACACCCTAAGTTTAAAATTGCTCTATCTCACAGTACACACTCTTCTCAGAGGTTCAACAATCTTGCACCTAGTAAATATAAATAGTGGGTGTATGGGTTGAAGCCCCAATGTCAGGAGATGCAGAAGGGCTTGCTCCTTACACACACACATGCACACACACACACACACACACAGACACACACACACACACACACACACACACACACACACACACACACACACACACACACACACACACACACACACCACACGCACACACACACACACCACACACACAAAAAAGCTTTTTTAGGAGTATCATTAAGTTTTGCATTTTATTGTTATGTTCTAAGGATAGTAGTTACTTTTTTCAGAATTTTGATATATCACATTAAAGAATCTCAAAATTCCATTAGGTTTCCTGTACCAAACTATGGCACTAAATGAAGGTTTTAATGATAAGCAGGAAAGATTTAAAGCCATGGGTACTGGATTGTGAAAGAAGTTAGCATGAAAGTATGAATTGAAGGTTAAGTGAAGTTTCATTTAATATAGGATGGGCCTTCATAATGTAAAGGAAAAGTGCTCATTGGCATAGCCAGTGCCAGCTTATCTAGTACCTTTTGCTACTCTACAAATAAAAAAGTCTGTTCCAAAAGCAAGCACTCTTTCCTTATTCAGTACTCCTTCCTTCACTAATAAACAGAGATAAAAAAGAAAAGGTGTATTCCTTGATTCAGTGTTCTTCCTTCATTAATGAGCATCCAGGTTCATGTGCTCCTCAACTTTAAGTTGAGAACATATACCCTGCCCCCAAGGGAGCCCGCAGGATTTTTTGCAGGGGGGTGCAAACCCAAGCCCCGCCCATGCAGCCCCACCCCTCTGCTGGCCCCGCCCACACAGCCCCAAGCCCACCCCACCCCTCTGCCAACGCAGCCATTCCAGTGTCCTATTACTTGGCTATTTCTCTCTATTTGTCGTAGACACTGTTCAAATCTCTCAGTCTGCATACTGTTTTATGCTTTACTTCTACAATGATTACATATATTTGTATTTCATTTACAACTTTTATTTCAAATTTTATAGCACAAGCACTGATAGACATTTACTAAACACAATAGTCTTACAATGAAAAGAGACTTAGCATTAAAACTTCTACCTTTGAAACCCACATTCTCTGAAACAACATTGAAACACACATTCAAAGAAAATGCATCTGGCCAGTGGCAAGTTAAGTTTACCTTTGGGCTATTTTCAAATCATAAGCCCTTGCATTTTTTGGACCATGCAAAAAGTTCTTTGATTCACGTTTCTGACTATATTAATTATAAAATATATTTGAATTATATCCCTTGTATAATAGCACCACTACTCTAAATTTAGTTTTGAACATTTTTCTAGTAAGCAATGAAACAAAACAGACTAAATGGCAAACTGCCCAGTTCAGAACACTTCAACCATAAAAGCCACTCAAACTTCTGTCATTACAATCCACCAATATCAGTCTATAGGCACAATCTCTGCAGAAGTAAAAGTAATCTGAATAATTCCACATTAAAGATATCTGAAACAACTGAAGAGGTTGTTGCTAGAAAACAACTTTACATTTCAGTGTTTCATCTACAAATTCAAGGCCTATTGCTCTTGAAGCATAAATTGCCTATGGTGCCTTGCACAGTCTTTTCTAGTTATTAACTTTAAATATTAAAGAAATATGAATATTAATTTAACAGGAAGAATGAAACCCCTAAGCACAGAAAAAGTTCCATCTACAAAATGCTTTCAAAATTGTTCAAATGAGGTTACATCCCATCAAAAATACACTTTTAATATGTATTCTCTTACATATTGTTGTATGTTACAAAGAAAATGTATGAAAATAACTCTCAAAGTAAGGAGGAAAGCAGACAACCAAGTGATATGCCGAGCCAAGTAAGTCCAGTACTGAATTCATTATCATCAAATATTAAAATGCATTGCAGCACTCATCAGAATTCCAGAATATACAGCACTATCTTTTTCATTCTTATTCTCTGTAGAACAGTGAATGCAATTTGTCCACTGTTTTTAAATGCACCTTCATTATCCCCTGTGAAAATGCCTTAGGCTTAATGATATCCAGCCAGTCTACAAAATGAAATAAAGAAATGCTTAGGTAAAAAAACTGTCATGCTGCCTTACTGCTCACAGAAACGGATGGTTTTATAGGGTGTGATTTGATACACTATACTATGGAAGCCATTATAAAAATGTTCAGACTGTTATATAACTAAGTTTCCTTTCCCATACACAGCTCCCCCAGCCATTCCAGTATCCCATTACTTGGTCATTTCTTCCCATTTACCATAAACACTGTAATGTGCATAGTGTCTTTATGCTTTACTTCTACAAAGATTATTTGGATTTCATTTAAAACTTTTAATTTAAATTTTATAGCACAAACACTGCTAGACATCTACTAAACAATACAATACAATACAGTCTCATAATGAAAACAGACTTGGCATTAAAAATCATCTGCCCTTGAAACTCTCATTCATTGAAACAGCTATGCAACCCACATTCAAAGAAAATACATCTGACCAGTGGTGGATAAAGTTTACCTTTGTGTTTTCAAATTATAGGCTCATTGCACACATACTGTATATGTAGAACCATGCAAACACATGTTATTTGATTCGCCTTCTTGACTGTATTAAATTATAGTCCTTGTATAATACAACACATTTGAGAGCGTGTTTTAAATTTATTGTTTTGAACACTTTTCCAGCTGAGAAGCCTTAAAGGATATACAAAGAAATGATGTAGCTTGAAAGGTAAATTATGTATCACTTCCTCTGTCCCATCCTGTACCTAATTAGGGCAAATAAAGTTAATAAAACCCCTTTCTACAGGCAGCAAGAGGAAAATAACCTATCACATTGCACTTTGAAAAATGAACATTACTCCTGTCACTTCACTGCTCTTCACTTAACTTCAAAACAAGTTAGAAACTCAGGACTGGTATCAATTAGATTTTTACATACGATTACTTTACACATAACTGTTAAATATGGTAGTGTTGAATTGCTGGCTAAAATGAAATCCTAAGAGAGCATATATTTTACTCACAACAGAGAATAAGTGTAACATCCAAGTGTTAAATTAAGTGCTTACTTTCAAAATCTCCCAACTATAGCCAAGTAGTAGATCATAGATGAATCAAAGTTATATACACAAGGGTAAAGTTACTTAAGATAATCAAATATTAATTGTATTAATTAGAAACCACTCATCACCAACACCACAAAAGAGAAATAGAATTATCTAAGTATACAATAAGTATGGATCACCTGGAATGTCATAGGTGATCCTTGGCAAAGCTTACAAATAAAAGGAATAAAAGTGTCACCATTAATTAAACACACTAAGCAAATCTATCATCTTGCCAACCCTCCCTCAATAGAATACATGTCGTATGTAATGCAGCAAAACATTTTCCCTGCTTGTATTAGTTATTTAAACACAGTATATGACTAGGTCTGACTTGTTAGCTTCCCACTAATCGTGGGAAGTATCACTGCCATTAGCTTTGACCACTATCATCCATTCTGATTGCTGGACCACAGAAAAGTGGTCCTTTAAAGGTTGCAGGTTATTTTTAATTAAGAAGCCTCCCTACCCTCTCATTTGAGTATTTCACCACTACACTCCCTTAATTCACTCCCTTAATTCACTATCAACAATCTCATTAGTGACATTTAGATACCTGGCCCAGCCCTTAGTATCAAGTGCCTGAACTAAAAAGAATGAAACTTATTTTTCCCTAATGTACTAAAAGAAAGTGGCACATAACATACCATTACAAACCTACATTTCTGCTATTTTTCCCATAAATGTTTTGGCGTCAGTAACAATTGATATGTTTTAATTCTTTACACTGAGTTTTTTAATTAGGCATATACATATTTTCTTTTGTCAGAATTCCTGTGCTTTTTTATAATGCTTACAAAGAAAATATGGGCATGCCCAATTAAAAAACTCAGTGTAAAGAATTAACATATCAAGTGTTTACTGACGCCAAAACATTTATGTGAAAAATAGCAGAAATGTAGGTTTGTAATGGTAGTATGCTATTTAAGACTGTGGCTTGAAGAAGTCATACTTCTTCTGCTTTTCCCTGTTAGGGGTCGCCAGTCGCCACAGTTGATCACCTGTCCACTCATGATTGGGAGTGTAGTTTTACATTCACAAGCCGCACACACAACACATGTGACATCTTCAACACACACCTCCTAAGCCGCTACCTATTTCTCTCACAGACACACACCTCCTAATCATTTAAACACACACACGCACGCACGCACACACACTTACCTCTCGCTTGTACTTTCATCCGTAATCCAGACATCTTCGAGCGAAGATTAAAATGTAAACCGTCAATCGCTTGTACCTTCATCCATTGTCGAGACATCATCTGGAATTCAAATTGTTGGAGCGTCAGTCGCAGAAGCAGAAGCTTCTGTGCGACTGACTGACTAAAGGCGTTCTTAAAGTAGAACACCCTTCAAAAATATAATGTATTTTTTTTTTTTTACTTAAAAGTAAATGAATCTCCCGCTCAGCCAATTCCAGGGGGGTGCAAATGCACCCCCTTGCACCTGCCTGCGGGCACCCTTGCCTGCCCCCAAAAAGAGATTGTCTGCTTTTAAATAGTGTGGCAGCCACTTGCTACTCTTGTAGCAACAGACTTCCTCCAAGTGATACCATACACAAAGCAAGTGCTTCAGTCCTGACAACCAGAAGCACAGTTATTTAATTTCCATGTCAGCATTTCTGAATACAGAAATAAATGCCTGTAACAGACTACAGATCAAATGGCATCAGCTGATTACACCCCTACCAATTTGAGCCCAGGATTGTTCTCCTTTCTTCCTACCCTAACTACATTTTGGTCACTGCTATGACAGAATGAGATAAGAGTAACAGAAGCTTTTAATGATTTTGTTTTGGTTTCTTTTCTGTCATACTGCCTGTTGACTATGAACCCCCCCTGTCAGCCAATTGGCCCATTCTTCCTTAATTCAACAACTGTGAGGTCTGACTGAGAGAAGTTGTCAAGATAGCCATCAGGTGGTTTCCTGTTGTAGGTGCTAACTTCCTGCAGATTTGCAGGGTATCTCTTAGATTGCCACACAATGGACCATGACAATGTATGTACACAGCTCCTTATTCACATAATCACAGGGTTCTGCTTCCCTTGTAGTCAGCAGAACTGCATGATCCATTGTTTCTGCTTGGGATTCTGTGGGACAGGTGTGGCCTGTACATACCCACATCCTCTCACCCTGAAGACAGATGAGCTGACTTACTGTCCCCTATGACTGTCAACAGGTCCCAAGCCACTACATACACAAAAGTTGAATGGGTCATAATTAGTGCTGTAGGCCTTCAAGCCAAAGGAGCTGTCTGAATTTTGAAGTCACATAAGGGATGGACAATTTTAAAATCAAAGGACTTAAAAATAAAACAGGAAGGAGAAGCATGTCTGTGACCTTAGATGGTCTTTGCCAAGTGATATGGAACATAAAGCTGCTGATTTTGTGATTATAGTTGTGTCTTTTTTCTTTGTGAGCCTGTTTCATGTATTCCTACACTACAAGTATGAGAACTACTGTCTTATCATGTCTTGTATGTAAACTATATGCCCCACAGTGTGTTTTCTTGCTCCCATATCACTTTGATCAATCAGTCCTCTAAGATGTCGGCTACACAATAGTTTAAAGGAAAATTCCTTTGGAGAGATGAAGCTCTGTCCTAATGGCAGTAAGTAAGGAATATATGCCACAGGTCACAGGTTATATGCAGATTCATAGGCAAACAAAAATGGATGTCTTCCTGTTTCTCTATATCATCATATATCATTGATTATTATGAAGTTTTCACTATTATGAAGTTTGCACAGCATTTTTCTGCGATCACATTTGTTATTTCCAGTGGCAGGGTCATCACTCAGTCTTAAATTGTAACATATTAAAGTCACAGTTTATCCATTTCATTTTACTAAGTTCTTTTTTCAATTAATGCCCATCAGTCAGACTCAAGCCCATTAATTCCACAGCAAGACCTATCAAGTGGGGCCATTATTCAGGCAGCCTTGAGGGTGGATTGTGCCACAGCCTGTGCCTTTTTCATCTTTAGGATTTTGCATGAAGGGGAGTTCTTCTCCTGTCAACAAGGTATCTTGGTTTACCCCCTCTGCAAAGAGGCCTTGTGGTGACGTTAATAGTATCTACAGCCATGGAACTACACAGAGTACCCCCCCCCCCCACACACACACACACATCATTTTGGGCACAGGCTAGATAGGCATTTCTATGTGGCCCTTGGCCTTTCCCAGGTGTCTAATTTGAACATCTACATGACTGCAGCAGCCTCCGGCAGAATCCTTCAGTGAATGCGTACAACAGTAGACATGACATAACCCTAAGGTTACCATAAGTAGCTTGGGAAAGCAAAGCCTATGTCCCACACTTTATGGCAGTTAGTGCCATGTAATCCTCTACTTGCAGAGGAGCAGTCTGATAGCTAGAAGGAAACAGTCCCTGTGAATAAGTGGGCAAGTGTAACACATTTAATCTTATTCTCCCTGTCCACCCCTTTCAGCATGTGAGCTGTCAGTCTTTGGCTAGTTAACGTTCCCCTAATTATAGAAGTTTTGTTATTATATTAGACTTTTATTCAGGAAATCTTCCTACTTTCATGCTCTGCAATGAACAGTCAGCACTTGAAAAGCTGAAAAAAACAAAAAAGACTGAAAACACAGGAGAATAGCAAATCTTGAAAATCTCTCTTCTTCAAACTTATCTTTGCAGGGGCAAGCCTCCAGCTCCACCATTGTGAGGGACAAGCCTCCCACATACCTCAAAATTATACATATCAACTCTGAGATCACCAAACCTCGGAGAAAAGGGAATATTCTGAGTAATGGCATCATGGATTTAGTATATGTAAGTCTACACTTTTGGCCATTCAGTCTCTCCATTTCAGGACTCACTCTAGTGGATTCTGAAGTTTCAAATGGCTACCCACATAAACTAGTAATGACCTATTGTTGGTGTGGCTGGAGGGAAGTTCAAGCAAAAAACTTTGTAGAGCTGAAAGGAAGGCCTGCAGCTATGACCTTTATCGGTCAGTCTGTTGCTGGAAGAGTAGTGTGGGACTGAGCCTTCATGTGGAAGTCCAAGATAATGTAAATAATGAAAGAATTTTATGAAATTAAATAGGAAAAGCCAAGGAGGATATACCCCTGTAAATCTGCACATTGTCAAGATGACTGAGTAAGATGTGCAGACATAATGTTAACAGTCAGATGCTTTACTTATTCTGATTCAGAATACAAGATCACATGGTGCACTGACCTCAACAGCAAAGATAAAGATACTTGAATAAGTAATATTTTTCATATGACTTTATAGGTGACATTATTCTAGAGGTGGGTGATGAATTCACTTCTCACAGAAGCATCAGCTAACCATTCTGTCGACACTCTACTCATTTGGATTCCCTACTGTGTCTAGCTGTAGACCAAGCCATCTGACCCAAGTCACCACCAAATGGTCATCAGTTGATAGCTCAGCACCTGTATTGACCAGGGTGTCTTGAACATGCAGCCTGTGTTCTGATAAAACTACTAAAAATCAGTCACTGACAGTTGGTCTGTCCTTGTGTTTGATCATGCTGTTAGAAACAAGCCATAGCTAATATAGAAGCCCAGAAATATTTAGCCATTCAGGCTCAATTATGACACATCATTTCAGCCAATCACAATACCCCAGCTATTTCTATCATTCCCCAAGTGAGCATTGAAGTAGCCCAGTAGAACTTCAGAATCCATGTTTGGTACCCTGCCATGCACCACACCTATAGTCTCTAAAAAAATGTCAGATAGCCCGGTATCTTTCAGTAAAAACTGTAAGAAAAACCCAGCCAATTTAGATCTTCATTAGATAATACTTTAAACCTCTTGTAGTGAAGGCTCATTGGAAATATGCAAATGCCTCGCTTAAAAACATGCACTGTTTCAGCTGAAAGAGTTCTGAATGCACATGACATTTTACTTTTTAAGATTTTGTAGGAGCATTCCAACCAGATCTCATCAGCTGTAATGTTTCACCCTTTCTATTGATGTTATCACTACAGTATAAGTTGATTGCTTGGACATGCATTAAAAATAGAGAGCTTAAAATCAAGCCTGTTGTCCATAAACATTATGGTGAGTGCAAAATAGCACAAATATCCAAAAATGGGTAAAAAAGTCATGCAGACAAAGCATCCAGTAAAGGCTACAATAAAGACCCAGCCAAACTACAGTACTTACTGTATAATATCTTAAACCTCCTTTAGTGGTGGCCCATGGGATATATGCAAATTACCCCAGGATCTTTTAGGTGCATATGCATAATCAGCAGACATAATCTTTCTTTCTACATCTTATAGCCATATTATAATGCCACTCATTTACTGGCACAAGTAGAATTTGAGTGAATGCTCTCACACCAACCTGAGGTGTCTTCTGCGGATCAGTCTAGAATGGAAGAGATACCACCCCTACTTTGGAAGTCTGGCACTGGAATCAATACTGTGTATAGAGGTATGACCAACTAAGTTTAGCATGTGTTACATTTAGGTTCATAGGTTCATAGGCTGGTACTAGGCTATTGGCCCTAGGGCCTATACAAGCCTAGCCATAACAATTCCCTGGCTATTTCTTCCCACACTATTTACTTCCCTGGACCCCTGTCTAGCAGGGTGACTGATGTGATCCCAGGGGTAAATTTCCTTGCTCCCATCCAGTCATCAAGGTTCCTTTTGAAGAGGACCAAAGAGGTGCTCTGCTTGACATATATGGGCAGTCTATTCCAGAGTCTGGGGAGTCTCTGGGTCAGGAACCTATCCCTCCAGCATGTTTTGTTTACTGTGATGACAAGGTTTAGATCCCTGGAGCGTGTGACTCTGAGGGATTGGGATTTCTTTAAGTGTAGCATGTCCAACAGCTCTGAGTTTGACATGGCCTTGTATGTTAAGCAGAGATCGCCTCGGAGTAGACGATATGCGACAAGAATATAGCTGGCGTTTTTTAAGGCGGTCAGCATTAGGCATCTGCTTTAGGTCTGTGATTCTTTTAGTGAGGTATTTCTGCGGCCTTTCCAGTTGTTGCAGATGTCTTGAGAGGTACATACCAAATGGGGCGTTGTATTCTATAATGGGTCTAATGAGGGATGATTACAGTGGGACAATGACCTCCTTTTTCCTGGATGAAAAGTCCTTAGTGATGAGGTGTGCCACACAGAAGGATTTCCTAACTGTTGTGGTGATGTGGTTATTGAAGGTGAGACCACTGTCCACCTGTGTCCCTAAGTCTCTTATCACAATTTCGGTGTTTAGTGTACTGTCACCTATGTGGTAATTCACGGGTACATGCTTTTTTCCCAAAGGGGTTAACTATACATTTCTTGAAATTGAGCTTGAGTCCATGGCTCTGGCACCAAGCATCTGTTTCTGTAAGGCCCTTTTGTAAAGTATCGACATCATTTGGGGATTCAATAATGTCTCCCAGTTTGCAGTCATCTGCAAACTTTGTTAGTCAGAGTCCCTTAGTGTTGGCCTGTACTTCAGAGAAGTAGATACCAAACAAGAGAGGTCCCAGGACTGAACCCTGAGGTACTCCACTTGTCACTAGTCTGGACCTGGATTTGGAGTCAGCTACTTTTACAGTGTGGGTTCTGTCAGTAAGCCAGTTGGCAACCCATCAAGTGACATAAGGATTAATGCCCAGCTTAGTAAGTTTATCTATGATTCCAGAGTGGGGGATGGTGTCAAAGGCCTTGGCGAGGTCCAGATAGGCTGTGTGGACTGCCTTACCCTTGTCCATGGCTCTGGAGAATGATTTGAAGAAATCAATCAGGTTCATGAGACAAGATCGGCCTTTCACGAACCCAAACTGGGTGGGGTCCAGTGTTTTAAGGTTGCCAATGTCTTTGTTTATAAGTTCCATGATAATACGTTCCATGGCCTTGAAGATCAGGCTCATCAGACAGATGGGGTGGTAGTTCCTGGGATCCAAGGTGGATCCCTCCTTGTGGAGTGGGATAACTGTAGCTGTGTGCCACTCAGTGGGCATGAAGCCTGAGGTGAGGGTATAATTAAACATGACACTTAGGTGAGGTGCCAGTTCATTTTGTAGTTCATGTAGTACACAGCCTGGGATGTCATCTGGTCCCATAGATGCTGTATTCTTAGCTTTGGAGAGTGTGTTTTTTACCTGTGTGGTCGTTATTACCGGAATTTGGCAATCTTCTGGTATTGAGATGGGCCATTTAGGGGGTGAGAGGGGGG
>NC_056725.1:489614792-489624792 GCF_019279795.1 Protopterus annectens | reverse complement strand
ATGCATTACTCTGCATCATTGTAATTGGGTTGGGAGTTAGCATAATGGTTAAGGTACTTACCTCACAGACATGATGTACAGGGTTTGATTCTCACTGTTAAGAAAAATTGCCTAGGCTTAAAATGGCCCAAAACAGCAGTTAGTTAATGAAAATTCACAACTGCATGAACAAAATGCTTTAGGGGCTGGGGCTGGCATAATGGTCCATGTATTTACCTCAGATACACAAAGTATAGGGTTTGATTCTCATCTTTGGTGATTGGGAGTTGTTACAATGGTTAAAGTGTTTACTTCACAGACAAATGTTACAAGATTTGATTCTCACAAATGGAAACTGGTTAAGCTTAAAATGACTCACAAAGGCACCTAGCCTAACACTTACCTATGAACCTGTAAAATTTATGTAATATTCTATCACATTGTGTCACTGATTTAATACAACCCACATATGCATATATAACATTACATTATGATGACTATGAGTTTTCATGTCTAACTCATGACATTGTAATACAATACAATACCATGGAGGATACTTGTGTGACCTAACTGGGTTGCTTTCATTTTTATTTCATAATAGCATACTGCAGTATCAGAAAGCATCTAATTGTCTACAAATGATGCAGCATATTGTGGAATGTGCCACTTTGAAAACAGTAACGGGGAAGAAGGTTTTCATCTTTAATGTTGACCTTTTTACTCAAACAATATCCAGCACTGTGTTTACAAGTCTCCCAGAAGGAGACTAAAAGAACAACAATACAAAAATATAGAAAATACAATTGCAGTGATTTGTGGAGGTAATAAGGCTGTACAATAATGCAGAGACAGAACTGTCATATATGTATTGTTTGATTTATCATTTGTTAATTAGGTAAGGGAGCTGGTTCAGGGACCCTTTATGATCTGGGCCACCAAGACAAGGGACGACTACAAATGTTGTTATGATACAATAGCAATAAATAAATAAATAAATAAATAAAACAGTCCAATACAATCCCTCACATTTTACATAAGAATAAAATGCCTTGTTAAAACTTTAGATACGAATAAAAATATCTAGCAGTACAGATAAGAAAAGCAGTACTTGCATCTGTTCAGCAAACACATGGAAAACGTTACACTGTAGTGAAGAAAATTGCATCAAGTGAAGTACAAATGCCTAATACTTGAAAGAAGAAGGAAAATATCTAGCAATACAGTCATGATGAATGGACCAGACATATGCTCCTCAAGTGTCCCAAAAAGACACATGAATCAAGCAATGTAACTATGAGACAAAAACATTGATTACAATAGTGAATTTTGAGGTACAATCCAGCCAACTTTATTTATTTATTTAGTTATTCATTTGAATTTGTTAAATGGGATAGAACACTGATCACAAATAGCTAATTTCAGTCTCACCTGGGGAAAAGTACAGCAATGCAATTAATTTATATTATACTATAATGATAGAGTATCAGTGCAATACAATGTGTATAACAAGGTTAGAGTAATTCAACAATAATGTGAGTATGGTTAAGCATCCAGTATGAGAAACTATTTACATTATAGAGCTGATTGAAGCTGACAGAGCAGACAGTTGCAACACCTTGACCTATGCAGAAAATGAAAAAAGGGGGGGTTAATGATATGATGATGATGACGACAATCATGATGACGACACTGAAGATGAAATAAACATATGCTTTATGTAGAAGTTCTATATACACTATTCAAAAGAGTAAAATCTTAACATGAATTATTATTACTATGATGGTCCTAGCCGCAACTACCTTTTAGATGTAAAGATCTGAAGAAGCTAGTCATTAGTGAAAGCGCTCATCTGTTTTTCATCCTGTATCCTGTTCGTTCGAATAAAATTGATCTACTTGGACTATACATACACGAGTCGCTGTTTATTCGGTGAACTTGGGTTATACATCTACGAGTTTTTGCTTATTTGGTAAACTTGGACTCTACCTGACAAGGAAATTTTGTTTGGCTTGATACCCACTTCACACACCAGGAACCACGACACTCTAAGGTTATTTGACATTTTTCTGTGGTACCAGTGTGTTAATCCAACGGGAGGTTAATTTACACATAAGCTACCTTTTAGATGCATGCTGGAGATACTTTAGCCAATCATAGTCTACGTCATTACCTGGAGTGCCTGATATTGCATTTAAGAACGTAGCTCAGATACACTGGAAAGACAACTTGAAGCTGAGCTTCCCTGGGATAGCCAGGCATTTACATATCATTACTGACATCACTACCACCCACATTGCTATCTGTGCACCTGGTATACATGATGCCTATGCAGTAATCAAAGGCGATGGATACCCTCAATAAATGTTCAGGTGGTATGCAGCCAAAAAGAATCTGGGATATCTGAGCCAATCAGTCTAAAAGCAGCTATTATGGCCATGTCTGGCATGGTAGCACACCGTACCATTTATCCAGAACTGAGCACACCTCATGTGTAATACAGACTACCTACTACAGCTATGTTTCCTCACCCCTGTTAGGAAGCAGCATAGAATACACAGAACACTGCTCACCAAGATGATTCCACAAGGTCTCAAGATGATTCTACAAGGTCAGTGCAGGAGTAAAAAATAGAATTTCTATTACCAAAGTAGTCAGGACAACAATCTAGTCAAACCAAAGCACACTAGATACAGTACATTTTTGGAAAATGAAAATACTGAAATAAAAAAATGGAAGTATGGGTGAAAATTTTAAGTTATTGAAGACAGAATAATGCAGTTAAGCTACAGGCCTGCATGAGCAAAAGCACTGTGAGTCAGATTAGGTAGAATACCATCATGCATCAAGTAAGGGGACAGGTGACCAGTGCAATGAAAGCCAGAGCCATAACAGGATAGGTTTATCACTACATTGTGGCCATAATGTCAAGTGCTAGATGTATCTATGGTCACATCCTCAAGATGCCACCAGCTGAACTGGGGAATATATCAGATATTCACCATCCCTTAAACTGCCTGAAGGAGACCTGATCCACCATGCTTTTGCAGGAATCATAGAGACTGTGTCCTTCCTATTGATGAACATTGTGGTGATTGTGTGCAAATCCTGATTAGGGTGACACCCTGTCCAATGCCTGTAAAGTCTTTGTAATAAGCAGCATGCTGATCTGTGCAGAATAGCAGCTACTAATGTTGGACCATTGGTGCCTTCAGCTGCATCAGCTCATAGACAGCACTGACAAAATCATACATATACTTGGCTAGTTATGATGTATTGTTGTGGTTTATATTAAACTTCATAACAAGGGCAGACTGTAGTCATCAATGCAGATGTTTTGCTTGTCATACCACATCCAGAACTTATGCAGAAATATATTTGTATTGTGATCAATGCCCTCCAGCCCTTAGCCTTTTAGACAAGTGAGGCAGCATTGTCCTTCAACATTTGTGCATATTAATTGAGAAAATAAGCAATGTGAATATTTGCAGCACCAGCTACAGCATTCATATGGTAATTAAAACATTCAGAAGATGCCATTGTAGGACCTGTAGTGTGGATACCACTGTTAACTACAACAATATACACTGGCTCAGACTCCAAAGAACTCATCAATATCACTTCTGCTTGGCTTGTGGGCTGTTGACTAACCTGCATAGACACACCAGTGGTTAAGGATTTGGTGAATGTTATCTCATGGTGGACAGGATGATAACACACAGGTAACCTACTGTGACACAGTAGGATTGCATACCTGCTCCTGCTCCTGACAGAACTCCACTGTTACTGACAGAATTTTAGCTAGCTCATCTGGCAAATTTGGTGCCCTCAACTTAAATTAAAGATTAAAAAAAAAGTCCTACAATGGGGAACTTCCGAGATGGCTTAATTTCAGCTATTGGAGCTTGAAAACAGAAATTTTTGGGTACATTTCAGTAACTGGGTAGTAAGTGCACTGCCTGGATGCCACAGAAAAATAAATTCAGAGAACCTGAAAGAAAATCAGTCACAAACGATAAGGTAAAAAGAGTGACTGGGACACAATGAAATTAAGTACTTAAGAGTATGGGTTAAAAATAATTCCAGTGTGGTAGCTAAGGATATGTGGGAAGAGACTAAACAAAAGATAATACAAAAACTGAGAAATTGGAAGCTGTCTTATATGGATATGGATAGTAAGATACAAGCAGTTAAAATGTTTTAGTCCCTTTAATGTTATACACAGGTTAGGCATATTTTTATCAACCAGAGGAGATGGATAGCAATTAATAAAAAGCTGAAGGATTTTATCTGGGAAGGGAAGATGGTTTGAGTCAAGTGGGATAAGTTGATTCTTCCAATAAAACAAGGCAGATTGGGCTTACTCAATTTGAAAGAGTATTTCAGAGCTACCCATTTAAGGCTCCTATACATAGCACAAGCAGAAATCTACAATTCAAAGTGGAAAGTGATGATGATGAAACAGCGGGGAAGCTCAAGAAATATGGAGATACTGGGATTTTGTATGTGGACCTTTAAGGAGAATAACAATAGTCATACAGAATAATATATTCATGGAAAAGCAACAAGTATTGTAAGTACTAAGCTAACACAGGCATGGAGAAAGGAGATTCTGCCAATAGGGATGACTGCAATTAGGGATAAAGAAAATAGGCAAAAGGTAGCTGGAATTTATTGGAGAAACTGGTAAAGAAACCAGTGTATCAAGAACAAATAAATGGAGAGGGAAAGGTAATAGAATGGGAAGATGCCAAGAAATTATTTGAACTGCAGGTAAGAAATTGTCTTTCCTATCAAGACTTGTTATCAGATAATAGGCAAAAGAAATAGAAGGGATCCAAAACAAAAGACAAGTACTGGTAGAGTTTTTATTAGAATCTAGAACAGAATCTGCTGTTAAAAAAGGAATAACTAGTAGAGCATACAAAATATTACATGTTAACTATATGAATCAATCAGAGGAGGTTAGAAAATATTAGGAAGAGAGATTAGATAAGAAATTCACAAAGAAACAATGTAGGGATATAGGTTTGTCTGCCAAGTATGCAAAAAATCTAGAAGAGTTAAAAGTTTTGCTTGGAAATGTTTACATAGGTATTTTTATATCCCAAGTAGAATCTAGAGAATTTTTCCTCAGGTAGACAGCATCTGCTGGAGGTGTGATGGGGAAAAACGAGGTAACTGGGAACATATTTTCTGGCAGTGTAGTGAGTTAGCAGACTTTAAAGATTCCCTGCAGATTATTGTGTCAGAGATACTGTGTGAGCAAATTGATGTACCTAGGGAAGTTATTATTTTGAGCTATGATACAGAATCGGAATTGTCTTGACATAGTAAGGCCTTGCTGAGTCTAATTATGGTGGCTGCCTAAAAAGCAATTACTAGAAAATGGAAATCAAAGTCTAAACCAACATTACTAGAAGTACTGAATATAGTAACAGAGATAAAACAACTGGAATTGGGATCTTTAGAAAAGGGTAGGAGCAAATTACATAGAAAAAAATGGGAATTGTGGGAACAATACATACAGAGGAGGAACAAGGTTTAAAATAATGCAGGATTTGAATGAGCTATGTAATGTTTGACTGACAATGATTGAATAGATTCTAAGTTATGTACAATGTTTGCAACTAAAATTATGCCAATATGGTTATGATGTATAATGTTTGCAACTAAAATTTTGTCAGTACAGTTTATTTTTATTTATATAAATGTATGATTGCCTATGTCATATGTGATAATT
Source organism: Protopterus annectens (assembly GCF_019279795.1). Classification (NCBI taxonomy): domain Eukaryota; kingdom Metazoa; phylum Chordata; order Ceratodontiformes; family Protopteridae; genus Protopterus; species Protopterus annectens. The sequence goes on along the minus strand of NC_056725.1, from coordinate 489,619,073 downwards.
TAATAAAGATGTTTCCTGTTTAAAAAAACCCTACAACAGTAAGAAGCTTCTTGATAAAACTATAACAAGCAGCTTGCTACAGTTAACTCCACATACTCACCTCAATAAACACTTCAGCTTTGCCACATGTGTAGTATCATCATAAACTCATTTATGAAGCCTTGGTATCCAAGCTTCTCCATAAGTGGATGCTCCTACTATACCCCTGCACCGCTTACATCTGCTCACATGCTTTGATGGCTTGCTTTGGGGCTGTCAGCCTTTAACCCCTCCCTAATGATGGCTCCGCCTTGCTTCATAGAACCATGTGTAGAATAAGAAGCTGCCACTGATTCTGTTGTTATGGCACTGAGAAAGGAGAAACCAGTCTGTAGGCAGCAAAGCATTAACCTGCATCCTGACTCACATGCTGCTTTTGTAGGATTATTCAGCTGCACAGGTGTCTGCTCCGACAACGCTGCTATGTTGGATGCTTTCACATCTGTAAAAGCAACAGACTGTTGGATATTGGAATGGACACTAAACACATTTATAACTTTACAATTAGTTGACACAGATGGAGTACTTGCCACCTGTGCACAACACAGAACTTCATAGTCATTAGGGACATGATATATCTAAACACCAGGTGCAGTAGTGACATCTGTAGTGCATGGAATACATGTAAATGCACACTATGACAAAGTGAAACAAATATCTACATGTACGACAACCATAAAGTTGCTCTACAAGTTGTACCAACATCTGACAACCTGAGACAGACACCTCTGGGTGACAACAGTCACTCAGAGCAGATCACAATAATTTGCAATAGGTGTATAATTCCTTGTACTTTGTATAAAGTGTTAATTGTAATCACCTGTTAGCTGTTAGCCTTCAATAAATTGCCTTATGTCTCTTCTTGTTATTATGGAATTAATTTACTGTTCTTGAATCCATAATTTCTTTAAAAAGTCTATACCATATATACCTACCATTCTTGTTTAAAAAGTAAATCCTCAAATTGCCCGCCCCCCCGAGTTTCCCTCATTCCCAAATATATAAGCTATGCCTTTATGTTTCTTTATGTTCCTGTACTTTTTCTGAATATGATACAGTAATGATAAAAACTTTAATAACACAAGCTTGCATATGCATTATTTTGACTATATGCTAAAGCTATTTTAATCATGCAGCACAAACCATGATTAGAATAAAAAAGGACATTATATACAGGGAATCCAAATTTCCTTAGGGAATACCCAGAAACTAAATGACTTACGAAAAGCAGGAGAGTACTTTAATGCACACTTTTTTCTGACCATGGATTAAACCATGAGTGAGTTTCTTATAATACTGTTTTTTTTATCCTGTTATTATTCAAGTGCTTAGCATTTCAAAACACTAGGTTGCTATTTCAAAAAAAAGAGAAAAAGAAAATAGAAAAAAAAATACAGCTCAGCCTTTTACAATGTACGTAGGAGAAAAAAAACTTTAATTTATGGCTTCGTACTTCTGGTTCCCATTTCAGACTTAAATATATGAGCTATCCTACCCTCTGGTTGCATATCTGTTATTTAAACTGCATTGATGGTGTGCACTGTCCCTTGACATTTTTACATTCTCCCCATGACTTTTCTATCCTGCGCATTACTGCAGCCACTTATACCTTAAGCTCATACTCCTAAACTTTGCTCAACAATTCTGGACAAATACAAAAATAATAAGGGCTCAAAGACTTGGACTTACAAGGTTGCTACAATAACAGGTTTTACATTAGGATATATATTTCTGAAGGACATGAAGTCTGAAACTCAAATGTCTGTCATTATTTAGTGACTGTAGTCCTCAGAGATTTGCCTGAAAACCACAGATTTTATGAAGAACAGTCCAAAATTATGAGGCAAAAATTTGGATAGTATGTGAAATTCTGAACATTTGAGAGATACGCTCATGCTTCTCAGTGCTGTGTAGATATTTCCAGATTGGTTCCGCAAAGATATGAATTTCTCACTATAAGAATGTTTTCACACTAAATCATGACTGTCCCTATGTCATTGGCTGCATGCAGAAAAAAATTTGGAGAAAGTATAGGAATCTTTAAAGTTTTTTCTTTAGCATCATGTAATAGGATGGTGACTGTCATTCTGAAGGAGATTAGCTTATGAAGACCGTGGTGTGAATATATTGCATTTCAGGTTCCCAACACAGCCGGTTCCTGGGTTATACTGGATGAGAAGAAAGATTACATTGTCAAACAGTTCAGACTTCATAGTTTCTTCTTAAATTATGTATATCGATACGTTTAATCAAGTTTGATTTTTTAATGTTGCACTTCTCTTTATGTTATTTATGATCCTAAACTGAAGCATGCAAGTGAGTTAGGAAGCAATACATTTCAAGACTTCAGCATCATTTTCTGTGGTGTTTCACTAAAAGGCAGATTTATTCTGTTCACCTGCTTGATGTTACTTATTTTCTTATTAGAACCATGCAAGTGAATTATGACCCAATGTTTTCACTAATTTGTTGTCATTTTATACATTCCCCGGGATTCATGAAGCTCGGCGCAAGGCCGGCGTAAGGCCTGCGCCGGCGGTGCATGGAATATCCGGCGCAGTAGCGCCATATACATATTAATGAGAGTGCACCGGAATCACAGACACGTGCGTAGTGTACATGAGCGAGCCCAGGTAGGATGCGTCTGGAGGCGTGTCTAAGCCGGCATGAGGTGAGCAACCTAATGTGCTGACAGCCACGGTCCGCCCACAATAGTAATGGCAGCAGCCAGGTCCTGTGCAGAATGAAACGCACGTACAGTATGCAACATAGTCACCGTCCCAAATTAACGGAGAAGCAAATAGAAGCCACGAAGGCATAAGTGTACCCGTCCAAGGAGCAAAGGATACGCATAAGACCGCGTTGATCCCACAATGCACTGTCACTGTTTACACTCAGAGAAGGTGTACAGCCGCATGTCAGCATGCCGCACCGACATAGGAGCAGCGACTAAGGTCACCACCTGTCCCACTTTGGTTGGGGCAGTCTCTCCATGGACAGTTGTGTCCCGAAAAAGCGTATTAGAAATGGCTGATGTGCTACGATTGTAGGACACAATGATATCCCGTATTTAATGTAATGGTAGCATGAATTGGTTATTTCTGTAACAGAAATACCTAAATGACACAATAAACAGAATAAGCAAAGAAATTGCCACAATAATAAGCATATTATTTAGGCAAACAAGTGAATTTCTATGCTATATAGTGACGGTTAGTATGTGTCAGCCTGTAAAGTCAGATGTGAGTCCCGGAAATATCCCAGATCGGAAAATGGAAAAGGTGGAAACCCCAGTAGCGACATGGGCATGGTCACCAGGGTTACCTGCTGTCCCAATGGGCCATGGACAGTCCCTGATTGGACAGTCGTGTCCCTGCAACAATCGTAAAAATGGAAAATGACCTCCGGTCCCTGCCATGCAAATTCCATAATATACATGTAAATAGTAGCATAAAACATATAACATTACGATATGGAACACAGACATGGCATAAGAAAATAAATAAGGAACCCAAACGCTTACAGAATAAGCTCATAGTATGGCAAACAAGTGAAGTTCTGTCAACTGCACTAGCCCTGGGTATGTGTAGTCCTGCAAATTCGAAGTGTCTACATAACATGCCCCACTATGGGCATTGGAAAAGGTGCCAACCATAATGGTCACAAGCAGTAGTGACAGTACATAGCCGGGTAGCTGTGCTGACATAACAACAGTAAGGAAGCAAGATACCTCAAACACAGGCAAACATGTGCATAGCAACATATCCCAGACCCAGCAACGTCTCTGTTGCATACACTGGATGGTGTATGATGAAGTGTAATATCCAGAAGCAGAACCCATGCATTCGGATGTACTACACAATAGCCTCATTGTACATGTCAGTCACACCCATGTATACCCCTGCACCCAAACCTGCTAGCATCCGTGTGCAGCTATACAACCACACACAATGTGCATACCTGAACTGTGGTAAGATGTTTGTGTTAGGCAATGCCACGCGGGCAAATACGCACCACATGTCACCAACCCACCGCAGGTACAGATATGTAAATGGCTGCATGTGAATGTGTCAGCAGAATGTGTACATCCGGCATGTAGTATGTACCCGTCCAAACCATCTAGGTTTGCATACGACACGGTGCACATAACTGTACACATGTGGACAAGTCAGGTCGTTGGACCACCGCATCGATGATTATCTTTGCAGTGAAGTCGATCACATATAGCGGAACAGGTGCCTA
>NC_056725.1:489598174-489614292 GCF_019279795.1 Protopterus annectens | reverse complement strand
GTAGCAAAATGAGGGGCGCTAGTTTACATAGCAAATGAGCACAGTCAGTGGAGTGTAGGAGTAGGATATGGGGAGTAACAGAGTAGAAGATAGGTGATATCATGAGGGGGGTATGTTTGAAAGAAGTGAAGCTCAATGGAGCAGAGTGGCATGTGCCCGCTATCAGTTAGACATCATGGAAAAAGGTGTGTCAACAGGAAGGTTAGGGAAAGCCAAGAAATGGAAGGTGTATACCGTGGATAACACCAAAGTTTCTTGCTGAGTGTGCATGTGCGCGTGTGCACGCCTGTAAACCCGAGTAAGACAGAATGCGCACGTGTAAGCATGAGTGTGCGCTTTTAAGCCGGAGTAAGCATGTATAAGGCTGTTTAAAGAGTTGTAAGTGCGTTTGCACTGGTGTGCACATGTGTTAACCCGAATAAGCAAGTTTTAGTCCGTGTAAGCATGTGTGCACGAATGTTAGCTGCTGTGCGTGTGTTTGCGCTTGTGTGTGCGGCTCTCCCCCCTGAGGAAACAGAAAGGAAAAAGGAAGCACAACAAATAGTAGGAAGCTACCAGGGAGTACTAGCAAAGCTAGCAGGTGAAAACAATCAGAATCAGGCAATTACACAGGCAGTACACTAGCCCAGCCCAGCCTAACACTTAAAACTCTGCCAGCAACAGTCCATTATGTTTCTCACAACAGATACTGCAGTAAGCTAATAGAAGAAAACTGAAAAAGCTTTACTGAGACAAAGAAATGTTAGGGGCTGCCATTGCTGTTATAAGGCGACATATGCAACATGCTGAGGGTGGTGACAATGGAAATGCTGCTGGACAACCCACAGTGAGGAGACGGAGAAGAGTGTACAGGCCCAGGGTAACCTGCCAGGGGCTACATGAGCTGGAGATAGTGGAGCGCTATAGAGTGGACAGAGACCTCCTGCAGCAAATTGTTGAGCTGTGCAGGCCACGCCTCACACACAGAACCAACAGAGGGGGACCCATCCCAGTGGAAACCAAGGTATGTGTTGGCCTAAGAGACCAACTGGTGAAATGATGGGGATATCACAGGCATCAGCATCCAGGGTACTACACCAGTTCCTGGATGCCATGTCAGCAAATGTCTGTGATCATGTATATTTCTCCAATTCCCGTGAGGTATTGGCCAGCAATATGCGTCTCTTCCAGCAAATAGTGGAATACCCTGAGGTAGTGGGTGCAATAGACTGCATGCACATATGCATCAAAGCACCAGCCGGTGAGTGGGGTAGGGTCTACTTCAACCACAAAGGCTTCCCCTCCATCAACTGCCAGGTCATGTGTGATGCCCAGGGCATAATACTGAATGTGCGTGCAGGCTGCCCTGGAAGCTACCATGATTCCCATATCTGGCATCTGACGCAGCTGTACCAGACATTTGCCAATGGGGACATCCCACATGGTCACCTAGTGGGGGATGCTGGCTATGGACTGGAGCCATGGCTGATGACACCCATCAGAAATGCACACACACCTGAACAGGAACGCAGTTATGAGGCACACGCACAAACACGTAATGTAATAGAGCGTGTGTTTGGGCTGCTCAAGTCACGGTTCCATTGCCTGGACACATCTGGTGGAGCCTTGCAGTGCTCACCAACTACATGTACCCAAATTGTCATGGTATGTGCTATGCTACATAATATGATCCTGCAAAAACAGCTGCAGCAGGACCAGCATAGGCCTGGGCCATCACAGGCAGAGCATGACTCGGAGGAGGAAGAACCTGAGCCTGCCCCAGTAGGCAGAAGGAGGCCTGCCCAGTATGCTTTGGCCTTGGCAAAGAGGCAACGCATAGTGCATACACTGGCTCAGTAGGAACTCTGGAAATGATACCCCTCTCCGACTCACACATAAAGTAAAAGGGATGCCTAAGTTGACACTACCTGCTTCCAAACATGTGCAGGGAGTGTAGTATGTGCATCTGACATAGGCAGCCCTGCAGCACCACCTAAGGCATGAATGCCATGTGTTAAGCAATATAAAGCAGTGCTAAACAGTGGGCGGCACAGTGGTGCAGTGGTTAACATTGTCACCTCACAGCAAGAGGTTCTCCGGTTTGATTCTCGGCTGGGGTGCCTTCTGTGTGGAGTTTGCATGTTCTCCCTGTGTTCGCGTGGGTTTCCTCCGGGTACTCTGGTTTCCTCCCACATTCCAAAGGCATGCATCTGGAGCATTTCTCCCTGGGCCTCCGCTGAAAACAGGCTCTGTGGAACCTAGTCGGACATTCCCGGTCAACAAATGATAAATAAATAATAAATAAAATAAAATAAACAGCAATTACCACCATGTAGTATATGCAAACAAAATCGCACACACCAACTAGCACAACTGTGGTCAATGTTCAGTAATATTGGGCAATGTCCAGCAATGTTGGTGAATATTGAGCAATGTCAGACAAGCCTGGTCTAAGTAGGGCATAGCTGAACAAAAGCCAACATGCTCATATTTGCTTAACAGGCCCTTAAGCAGTCTGGTCTGCTCAATATGAAAATGTAAAACAGTGATGGGCCTCGAACCCAGGATACTGTGCACTATAGCCACTAAACCATGACAGTATCACAGCAGTCCACTTGTATGACGGAATGTTGATAAGTCTATGCAAAGTATTCCATGGAAACACTGCAGGCACAGCATAATCCTTGTTGAGTTATGACACAAAGGTGAGTCCTGCAGTGAGAACAGAACCTGACTTACAACCCACACAGTATAAATGTTAATATTAGTCATGTTCGCACACATCAGCAAATGTAGTGGACCTCAGATAGCAACATACTGAAGGTTCACACTGGGCATGTTCACACACTTGAATAAATGAGACAAATGTCAGGCAACAAAACATGTAATGTCAGAACTGGGCATGCTCACACACTTAGGCTATGTCTGAGTACAGCAGTGGGCCACGCATATCTGGCAGTTGCATGTGTTAATCCAGGAACGTGTCACTATACAGCAGTCCGCCCTGTGCACACAGTTATATGACAACAGACACATCTATAATATAGCTTATGTGTAAATTAACCTCCCGTTGGATTAACACACTGGTACCACAGAAAAATGTCAAATAACCTTAGAGTGACGTGGTTCCTGGTGTGTGAAGTGGGTATCAAGCCAAACAAAATTTCCTTGTCAGGTAGAGTCCAAGTTTAAACTCGTAGATGTATAACCCAAGTTCACCGAATAAACAGCAACTCGTGTATGTATAGTCCAAGTAGATCAATTTTATTCGAACGAACAGGATACAGGATTGTTTGGCTTGATACCCACTTCACACACCAGGAACCACGACACTCTAAGGACATCTATAATATAGTGGAACCCTGTCATAATCAAATATGTTTTGCAGATATTGAAGTTCTTCATGGAAACTGGTAAAGCAAAGATGATAAAGACCTGCAAACAATATCAGCAATAAACATTGTGCATCATGAACATAAGCATAGGTTCAGAGGTTGATACTAGGCTATCTGCCCTAGGGCATGTACAAGCCTAGCCAGAGTGTGTTTGGCATTTGCAACCCTGTCACATTACTACACTGTGTGTGTGAATAGTAGGTCACACAAGATAGCCCATGTACGTTTATGCTAGTGTGCCTCTGTCTAGCAGGGACACAGAGGATATCCCAGGGGTAAATATACAATCACCCATACAGTCGTCAAGATGTCTCCAGTAGGTGGTCAGTGGGTGGCTCTGCCTATGTGAAACTGGGATTACACATTCTGTAGTGAGTGGAGCCTCTGGAATAAGAATCTGTCCCTCCACAATGTCCTATTAACATCTGTGCTGAGGTATACGTCCCTGCAGTGTGTAGCTCCAAGGGAGTTGGATATCCTGAGGTGGAGCATGTCCAGTAATACTGGTTTGGGTATAGCTGTAAACAACAGGCACATCATATCTGAGTAGGTGGTAAGCGACTGAGTAGAGCTGGAGTTACTGCATCTGAACTATGCAGGACATCTGTGTGAGTCCCTAGATCTGCTTGGTGAGGACCGTCCGTGGCCAGTACAGTTGCTGCAGGAGTCAGGTAAGGTACACCCCAAATGTGGCATTGTAACCAAGCATGGATGTGCTGAGTATAGGGGCACAATGACCTCACTCGATCTAGATGTGAAACCATATAGGATAAGGTGGCACACATAGCAGGTGTGTCCAACCACTTTGGCAATGTGAATGTTAAAGGCGACAGTACGAACATGTGATGTCCCCAAACCCCTAACAACTCCTACCATACGTAATGGAGTACTACCTATGTGGTAATGTGTGGGCATGTTGTTACTCCCAAAGGGGATGACTATGCAACTAATGGCATTTAGCTGTAGGCCATGGCTCAGGCACCAGTCATCCATCTCTGTGAGACCCTGATTGAGTATGCATGTGACAGCTGGAGAGTTGATAATGGCAACCAGTTTGCAGTCAAGTGAAAACATGTTCAGCCATATTCCCCCTGTGATAGCCTGTATGTAAGACAAATATATAATGAACAAGAGAGATCCCAGGACCAAGCTGTGTGGCATGCCATGTGTAACTGGTGTATAGTCAGACATGGCACCTGCAATCCTGACCATGTGGGCACTATCCCTGATCTAGGTATCAATCCATTGTGTGAGATATGTGTCCAAATTGACACTGGTGAGCCTATGCATAATGGCCCAGTGGGTTATTGTATTGAATGGTTTTGCAAGGTTCAGATAGGCTGTGTGGATAGCCGTCCCTATATTGATGGACCTGTTAGCCATTTAAAGAATACCTACAGGTTCAAGAGGCAAGATCTGCCCACAACAATGCTGAAATGAGTAAGACACAGTGTCTGTAGGTTCCCGATGTCTATGTGTAGGAGTCCTATGACAATATGCTCCATAGCTTTGCAGAACAGGCTACACAGGCTTATAGGGCAATATTGTCTGTGGTCCGTTATGGCACCAACTCTGTGGAGCAGGACCACTATCGCAGTATGCCATTCCTTGGTACATATCCTGTGGTAATTCCGATATTGAACAGTGATGTAATGTGAGGGTTGCGTTTGTCATGATGCTCGTGTATGATGCAGGCTGGGACACCATCTGGTCACATTGATACTGTGATGTACGCTGTGGGGAAAGCAGCACTCACCTGTTACTGTGTGATGTCAAGGAGGGTATACTCTGTTGGGATGGATAGTTGTTCCTTACGGGGGATGGGAGGGAGACATCTGCACTGAACCTGTTTGCCAGGATGTAGGCAATGCCAGTGGGTTTGTGGTAGGTATAGTCAGTATGCAGTAACTCACAGCATATCAGTGAGTGTCCACCCAGGTTCCTGACATAACTGAAGAAGGCCGTGTGATGGTCCTATGTGTCAGGTGCAATTGTCTGGTAGAAGCGGCCCTTAGAAAAGTCCATGAGTGAATGTAGCTGTCTGCTAGTACAGATCATAGATGCCTTCCCAGTCTGGGATTGTGCTCTATCAGTAGCATCCACTTGATGTTGTACAGCTTAATAATGGCTGGGGTCTACCAGACAGGTCCCCTGCCATTGTAGTAGTGGGTCTTGTTGTTATTTGGGATAGCACAATTCATGCAGTCTACTAGGTGTCCATAGAATGTGTATGTAAAGGATGCAGCAGTGTGAGCCGTATATGCCACTGTTTCAGGATCTCTGAAGGATACCACCTTGCTTCGGTGAAGTGAGATGTTGGCTCATGAGAAGTTCACCAAGATTACCCAGGATGGGTGTGTGGAGGGTAGATGTATGTCCTGTGAGATACATGTATGTTCTGACCTTACAAATGAGGGGTATATCGCTGGTGTGGAACATAGAGTCCCCATGTTGGTGATGAGCAGGTCCAATATGTATTCCCCCTTGTGGCTGTGCTGACTGGTTGTGCCAAAGCATATGAGTCCACAATTTGTAGTGACTGTTGGGTGAGGTTGTCGGGGCTTGAGTAGTATCCCCAGTCAATATGTGTGTATATGAAGTCACACAATATAATAGTGTCTGTGGAGACCTGCATATTCTCCATAGTTCCCACAAAAGCCGAGTGTGGTTCCTGAGTTTGGGAGTGTGTTCTGTAGCAGGCAACAAAATGAAAGGCAGTATTGCACAATGGTAGTTGTCTGTGTATGGTCTGTGATGCTTTGTGCAGTGCTACTAATCTGGAGGTGTGTGTATCTGTGATGTATATGGATACTCCCCCTAGTTGTGTTTTCTGTTACAGCAACAGTGGTCCCTCTCCACAAAGGTGGTGCCTCAATGGATCCTGGAAACCATCTCCCCATAAGCCTGACTAGCTTGGTCTGCAAAGCTATGGAAAGGATCATCATGGACCTCATAAATAAAGATATTGGGGACCTATAGACACTGGATCCTACCCAGTTCGGCTTTGTTAAGGGCAGATCCTGCCTCTTAAACCTGGTTGATTTCTTTGAAACAGTCACCAAGGCCATTGACAAGGGGAAGGTGGTCCACACAGCCTACCTGGACCTTGCAAAAGCCTTCAATACAATACCCCACTCGGGCATTATAGATAAGCTCACCAGCTTAAATATAAACCCCTATGTCACTAGATGGGTTGCAAACTGGCTCAAGGACAGAACCCACATGGTTAGAATTGCTGGAGCCATGTCAGACTCCAAACCAGTTACAAGTGGCATCCCACAAGGCTCAGTCCTGGGACCTCTCTTGTTCGGTATATATTTCTCGGAGGTACAGGCCAACACGGAAGGACTGTGGCTGACCAAGTTCGCAGATGACTGCAAACTGGGCACCATAATCAACTCTCCAGCTGACACAAGCATCCTCCAAAAGGGCCTCATAGAAACAGACAACTGGTGCCAGAGCCATGGCCTCAAGCTAGATGCCAAAAAGTGTATAGTTATCCCCTTTGGCAAAAACAAAGTGCCCACAAATTACCACATAGGTGGTAATCCATTAAGTACAGAAGAAGTAATTAGGGACCTGGGGACCCAAGTTGATAGCAATCTCTCATTTGACAATCACATGGCCAAAGTGGTTAGAAAAACATTTTATATAGCCCACCTAATCATGAAGGGATTCACATCTAGATCAGGGGAGGTTATCGTGCCTCTTTACTCATCCCTCATCAGGCCCATAATTGAGTACAATGCCCCTTTTGGGATGTACTTTACCAGACACCTGCAGCAACTGGAAAGACCCCAAAAGTACCTCACCAAGAGTATCAAAGGGCTCAAACAGATGCCATATGCTGCCCGGTTAAAGAAACTCCAGCTCTACTCAGTGGCATACCGCCTGCTCAGAGGCGATCTGTGCCTGACGTATAAAGCCGTGTCCAACCTGGAATTAATGGACATGCTGCACCTCAGAAAATCTAAATCCCATCAAGTTACGTGCTCAAGAGACGAACCTCAGCACTGAAATAAATAGAACATGCTGGAGGGACAGATTCATAACCCAGAGGCTCCCTTCACTCTGGAATAAAATCCCAGTCCAGGTTAGGCAGAGTCCCTCATTGACTCTCTTCAAGAGGAATCTTGATGAGTGGATGGGAGATCATAGGTTTACCCCAGGTATCACTTCTGTGTCACTGTTAGACAGAGGCACAGTATACTAACCTCGAAAAAGGGCATAGCAAAATTAATTTAAAATGGGTGGCGAAAGCCAAACACACTCTGGCTAGGTTTATAAATGCCCTAGGGCAGATAGCCTAGTATGAACCTATGAACCTATGAAATCTTGTTGTCAGACAGAATGGTATGAAACATAACCTGGTAGTGCTGGTGTGCATAAGCGAGCCTGAACCAGGTGTCTGTCAGTGCACAGATATTGCTCTCCTCCATACTGAGGAGAGTTCTGAGTGGCCACAATATGAGGTTAACACAACTGTTGTTGAGCAGCATTACCCTTAGTTTAATTTAACCTGTAATGTCTATGAAGGTGGGTTTGTCTTCTGAGCCCTGCGTAAAAAAGGCAGTCTGGTGGTAGCAAGAACCTTAGCCAGCATACCAAAGTCCAAGGGCGACAGGTGCAAGCTGTCCATAGTGAAGCTACGTGGCATGCTGAGCATGTCACCATACCCTGACAGACACTGTATCCCCTATGAATGAAACAAATTTGTTAGCCAACTGTTAAATGTGATATGTTTGTCCGTATACTGTGACATCATAATTGGTGGGTGTAAGATGCTAGACAAGGTCAGGGTCATACTGGCCTGGGCTACATGATCGGAGTGTACCTCCATGTATCATGTCATGTGGTCCAGGGAGTAACGTCTGAGGTGACACATACCAGCATGGACAATGATGGTGCCAGTCTTGTACTTGCTTTGGAGTGACCTGACTGCCTGTGTTATGCGGCAGATCCTGGCACCCAACAGACAGCCCAAAGTAACTATTCCCTTGTCAGGGCTGATGAGTGGTACATCAGTGTGCCTGAACATAAGTGTTGCCTATTCCAAGTGTATTAGGTGTGTTGTTTAGCCCGAAGGGCAGTGACTGTGTGGCACACTGACATTGTGAACTTTGTGATATGTGGGTATTCTAGTGGGGTAGCAGGTATGTGTGTGTCTGCTTTGGAGGTCTCTGCTGCCTAGGTAGAGTACATTTACAGCATCCGAGTATGTCAATGTGTGCTAATGTGGTTTGAGTGCTGTTGCTAGAGGATATGTGAGACTGATATGTGGTGTGTGTGGTTACCTTCACCACCTGATAGACTGTGCCAGTAATGGGTCGAGAGACTTCAGCTCCCTGTATGTCTATATAGGTGCATCTCACACATATATCTGAGTTTGTCGGGAGGAGGAGAGGGTTGTCTGTGTACATGAGGCAGATGTGACATTGTGTCAATATCACAATATCCACCAGCTGGACTGAAGAGTACACACAAAACTGATCCCTGGACATGCCAGTATATTATCATGACATACTCTGTAGCCTGATCAGAAAGGATCAGTAGGGTGTTAAGCGTGTAACAGAGTATAACAGGGATTAGTGCTCATGTTCGTTAGTGTGTTGTAAAGAGGAGCTGAGAAGGAGTCCAGACTGAATCATGGCACCTCCTTCAGCTATGTCATAAATATCAATGTACACACATATATGTCCTGAGTCAGGGCCAACTGTACCTTAGTGTCAATGCCGACATCATGACAGACAGGCCCATATGTACATACCCATCCCCCACTGGCAATAGTCCACATCATCATACCAGGAGATATCTCATGTAGAATGGATGAGCAGCTACCCCCACTGCCAAAAGCATGGCAGCAGGTGGAATACATTGATTCCCAATATGTGTCATGCACAAACTACAGAACAAACAGATCATGCACCTGAACAGTTAGATGAGCCGCACCCCCTAGACAGGATGTGGAACCGTTGATTGTGTCACAGCTACATATGGCACTCCCCACAAGTGTTGGTACACAACACACCATGGGAAGTCAAGTCCAGTATGCCTATGAGGTCTGATCTGCAAGGTCATGGAGTCCATCATGGTTGCAGTCATAAACAGAGCTATTGGAAGCTGACACACACACAACCCTACCAACTGTGGTATGTTCATGTGTGGATCATGGTTCCCAAACATGCTAGACTGTTTGTAATGCAGCCACCCAAGACATACATCAATGAATACATCTACACATGTGTCACATAGACTTTGAATAGCCCTTTATCAACATCCCAGGCACATGTAGTATCCACAAAACCAAGAAGCTGTGCATAAATATGTGTTGACATACGACAGAATGTCAATGTGTCCACAGATAGATCACACAAGGTAAGGATACTGAGGTCATGTTCAAGCTGTTGACACCTGCTGACCCACATGGACCATTATTGGAATGGCATTAAACAAAGTGTACACACATCACCATGTCCAATCTAATGATGTCACCATCCTATAAATACAGCAGGAGAAATGAAACCAGCCAGTAAAGCAAATAGCGTACTGTGTTAATGTGTCTCTCTCTCTCTCTCTCTCTCTAGTGTCATAACATAGTTAGGTAGGGGTTTGAATCCTGCAAACAGTGTATGTGTGTGTGTGGGGGGTGTATGTGTGCAATTGTCTTTGAAAGGAGTGTCCTTTTTGGAGACTGTGAAAACACACTAAAAGAGGTACATTCCTATTTGGAAAGTCGGATGATGTCACCATCCTACAAATACTGCAGGAGAAGGGAAACCAGCCAATAAAGCAAATAGCATGCTGTGTTAATGTGTCTCTTTCCAGTATCATAACATAGGTAGGGGTTTGAATTCTGCAAAGTGTGTGTGTGTGTGTGTGTGGTGGGGGGGTGTATGTGTGCAGTTTCCTTTGAGAGGTGCTCCTTTTTGGAGACTGGGAAAACTCAGTAAAGGAGGTACATTCCTCTTTGGAAAGTCTGATGATGTCACCATCCTACAAATACTGCAGATGAAGGGAACCCAGCCAGTAAAACAAATAACATGCAGTGTTAATGCGTCACTTTCTAGTATCATAACATAGTTAGGTAGGGGTTTGAATCCTGCAAACAGTGAGTGTGTGTGTGGGGGGGTTGTGTATGTGTGCAATTGTCTTTGAAAGGACTGTCCTTTTTGGAGACTGTGAAAACACACTAAAAGAGGTGCATTCCTCTTTGTAAAGTCTGATGATGTCACCATCCTACAAATACAGCAGGGGAAGGGAAACTAGCCAGTGAAGCAAATAGCATGCCATGTTAAAGCGTCACTCTCTATATGTCATAACATAGTTAAGTAGGGGTTTGAATCCTACAAGCAATGAGTGTGTGTGTGTGTGTGTGTGTGTGCAATTGTCTTTGAAAGGAGTGTCCTTTTTGGAGACTGTGAAAACACACTAAAAGAGGTACATTCCTCTTTGGAAAGTCTGATGATGTCACCATCCTACAAATACTGCAGGAGAAAAGAAACCCGTCAATAAAGCAAATAGCATGCCGTGTTAATGCGTCTCTTTCTAGTATCATAACATAGTTAGATAGGGGCTTGAATCCTGCAAAGTGTGGGGGGGGGGGTAGTGTATGTGTGCAGTTTCCTTTGAGAGGTGTTCCTTTTTGGAGACTGGGAAAACTCAGTAAAGGAGGTACATTCCTCTTTGTAAAGTCTGATGATGTCACCATCCTACAAATACTGCAGGTGAAGGGAAACTAGCCAGTAAAGCAAATAGTGCACCATGTTAATGTGTCTCTCTATATTATCATACCATAGTTAGGTATAGGTTTGAATCCTGCAAACAGTGAGTAAGGGGTGTTGTTGTGTGTGTATGCACGCCTTTCCTTGGAAGGAGTGTCCTTGGAGACTGTGAAAACACACTAAAAGAGGTACATTCCTCTTTGTGTCTGATGATGTCACCATCCTACAAATACTGCAGGAGAACCGTGTTATCCAGTATCATATAGGCTTGAATCCTGCAATGTGTGTGTGTGTGTGGGGGGGGGTGTATGTGTGCAGATTCCTTTGAGAGGTGTTCCTTTTTGGAGACTGGGAAAATTCAGTAAAGGAGGTACATTCCTCTTTGGAAAGTCTGATGATGTCACCATCCTACAAATACTACAGGAGAAGAAAAACCAGCCAGTAAAGCAAATAGCCAGCCGTGTTAATGCGTCTCTTTCCGGTATCATAACATAGTTAGGTAGGGGTTTGAATCTTGCAAAGTGTGTGTGTGTGTATGTTTGCGTGTGTGGGGGGGTTGTGTGCAATTGTCTTTGAAAGGTGTGTCCTTTTTGGAGACTGTGAAAACACACTAAAAGAGGTACATTCCTCTTTGGAAAGTCTGATGATGTCACCATCCTACAAATACAGCAGGAGAAGGGAAACCAGCCATTAAAGCAAATAGTATGCCGTGTTAATGCATCACTCTCTAGTATCATAACATAGTTAGGTAGGGGTTTGAATCCTGCAAATGCTGACTGTGTGTGTGTATCACTGTTGGTCAGCACTGTGTGGGTTTTGCTTTTAGTATGGTATGACATAGTATGATGACAACAGTAAGCGCATTGCAGACATCAGGTATCTGCATGGCAAATAAATATGTGTACATGTCCCCTCAATCAGTACATAGGTGTGAAGCCTGCATATTACATGAATAAATTTGTTTCCATTTACAGGTTGTGCCGCTGCTTTTCAGATCATAGGCCACATATGTATGTATGTGACATGGCCATCCACTGTCGTGTTCTGTGGCCAAGGTCATCTGTGGCACACACACCCATGATAGTTACTTAAGAGTAGTGTGAGTAAGGGTATATGCCTGGGGTATATGTCAGACATGGTCATACACAATAAAGTCTGCCAAGAATGGACAGTCTTTATAGGTGTACGACTGCCTTGTGGATATGCATTCAGGCCTCTAATGTCTGTGATACACCTTGGGACTCCACAATACCTATGGACATGTGGATACAAGGGACACATGACATAACATTGGTCTGTATGTACACAATGGTACCCGACATACATGTTGAGGGCTACCACCGGTGTGGTACTGATGGGATAGTATGTATAGTACATGAGGATGACTATGCCATAGTCGGCTTACTGCTATACAGCATGTATCACACAACAGGTATCTGTCTGTATGATACCCTTCTGTAGGATATGCATCCCATCTAGGGAATGCATTGTAGGCCATTCCATGCATTCCCAGATTTGGATGGACACATCCCTAGTGTGTCTGCATGTACCTAAGGGGGCTATATGACACACAGGTGTGGTCATAGTAATGGGTGGCGGTCATCACCACTGGTTAGTGTTATAGTGTAGCACCGGAAGGATCCAATTGATACTGGGTCCCTACTACTGTGTGTCATTTGTCAGGACATCATCCAATGATTGCTTATAGTCATGCTGTTGAGGTTGTGTATACTACCAGACTGCAAATCATTGACTGATATTAACGTATCTCCCAGCATATAGTGTCAACCCATGTCATACACACGTCTACCCATGTTAGTACATAACTGTAGTAGAATGCATACTGGTCACTGAAAGATGCAATGGGATGTTAATAATGTGTACGACAGGGTATGCCACACGTCCCATGTGTCCACTATGCACCTACATCCAGACAGTGTGCACCCACCATGTTCACAGATGTACACTTACTAATCTGTACTGCACACATCACACATGTACTGTCCACTCGCTAACACATGCTGGCAACACATCACACATCAGCCAAGTGGCACATGGGTGGATAATACATACTCAGACCTAACAGTGATGTAAACAATGCTACATTAACAATCCGAGCTTTGATGCATAATGTCTGCTCAGATATACCTACAAGGATGTAGTTAGACTTCCTTGTTGACAACTCACTATTATTGCTACACTGCTATAGTGTCACCCTGTGCATCAGCACCATGTTAGCCTGTCCCTCCATCGATAATGCAGATGACAGGAGGCGGCGCAGGTATCATCATATGCACAGGCCATTTTGTTGTTTGCCAGAGCCTGACATTGACCCATCCAATCAACATGTCTGTGTGTGTGTGTGTGTGTGTGTGTGTGTGTGTGTGTGGGACAACAGTACAGCATGGGCCAATGTTGATGTAATGTGTGTGTGTGTGTGTATGTGTGAGCCCTACTTGTTTGCTTAATGTGTGTGTGTGTCTGCATGCACACAGCTCCACCATGTGGCTGCCATATGCGGTGGTTTGTGGGACAGCCACAGACTGTACCTGCTTGGCTGTACAGATCACTGTCTCCGGCCATGGACACAGTACCTGTGCCTGGCAGGGGTGCTACGGACGGTATTGGGTACCAGCCCTGACTGGGTACTGTCATCAGAGGCAGAGGTATGACAACTGGACCCATGTCCCTGCTGGGACTGGCTAGAGCCATGTGCACGTGGTCTACTGGGACGGACAATGGACAGGCCAGCCCTAGCATTGCTGGGGCTGGTACTGCCACTACGGGAGCGGCTGTGAGCTGTGGGCCGTCCACAACCACTGCCAGCTGTTGCTGTTGCTGGCATGCGTCCGTGTCAATGCTGCAACCATCCCGCATGGTCCTGGGTTGAGGAAGACATGTTGTGGAGGGCATCTATTGTCTCCCCCCAATGTCTATCAATGACCTCGGTGTATGTCTGGATGGCACTGGCAAGGTCACAGATGCTGTCATTGATAGCAGTGTTATGTGCTCTCTGTGCCCTAAGTCCCTGCCTGGTGTACCATTCCATACATGTCTGAGCCTGCATTACAGCCCAGAACATAGTGGTCATCATAAGACCTGTGAGGGCATGCCTGCCAGGGGCAATAAGTCCAGTGGTGCACCCCCGAGAACCCCTGGACCTCTGCTTATGTGGTACCATTGTGGATCTATGGCTATGGCTGCTGTGAGGGGATGCACGTGCCATGGGTACCACACTCTCCTGGTCAATGCCAACTGTATGCTGTCCCTCCCCTATAGCCATTGGTGGTGAGGAATGTAATGGCAATATGAGTGTGTGCATAGATGGGGTTGAATGCTGTGTACTGTTGATTGGTGGACCAACAACAGACCCTGAAAATCTCCCTGTGCCAAAATACATGTTTCATCATCACCACTATCCGTGGCAGTGGCTTCAGGTCACCTGCTGCTTTCACCAAGCCCTACCTCAGCACCTGTGAGAGGAAGACAGGAAACACACATTACGGTCTACACATGCACACATGCACACATGAACACATGAACACAGGCACACAGGCACACAGGCACACATGCACACAGGAACACAGGAACACATGCACACTCCTCACTACAGCAGATACACACACACAACAGACTTCCAAATCATACTCAATACTGGTTTAAAGTGGGTGACAGTACCACAAGGCAAACAGTCATGCACACATGTCAGCATGCAGAACAATTGTTGATCAACTCCACGCAGTGTGAGTGTAGACAGCCATAGTTGATGACAGTGTACATGGCTGTGGTGCATGTGTGTACATGTTCAGTGATTGCCTACAACCTGGGACACAATGTCCACAAGGACATGACATTTCTGTGCAAGTATTATAAGCTCTGCAATGTCCTGTGCACCATCACACACAGGTATACATACCATGGCTGCATGTACCTGTGTGTCACATGGATTTCCATGTCTGATTGCAGTGTCTGTGTCTGTAGCAGATAATTGTGGACACAGGTGTAGCACATGCATGCTATGTACACACACGGGATGGGTGGTGCATGTATATGTGATGGGATACCAATCCTGGACATGGCCATTGTAACAGTATGGGGTGTAGTACCATTAGCCATCATCATCATGCATCATGTGGTCACTCAAGGCCACTAAAGTGTGCTAGACCACTGCCTAGCATGCTGTACCTGAACCGTGCCCAGTGCGTGGCTAAGTTCACAATTACACAGCCACGTTGCACAAGGGTGTGTGAGGTGTCCAATAGGGAGCATTGCCTAACATGACTGTGTTATGTGTTGAGGAGAGTTGCACAGCCCCATGCTAGGGCCCTACCACTCAGGTATGGTATGTGTGGTGTGTGGATGACATGTGGGATACTGAAGTGTGACCTGGCAGCGGTTGTCAGGTTACACTATGTGTAGCATGTTGAGGTGTACTGCGTATGACAAACGTGTTATGTTGTGTACATGTGTGTCAACTATGCCTATCCAATGTGCAGTGCAGTGTTGCCACATTTGTGTCTGATGCTCTGTGCATTGCATGTGAATGAGGCAGCTACTGACATTACTGAGATGTTTCAGTCTCACAGCAAACATGCACAGCATGCATTATGCATAGGTGTGTTATGTGTACATGGCCTACACCTCACCTATGACATGCACAGTTCAATACCAAGTTTAAAGTGTTAACACACTGACCAGCATGTAACGTCTGCCCTGCTGTCACACCAGAGGGACCTGCAAGAATATGACACAGTTTGTCAGTGGCCACACCTGTGGCATTGCTACTGTGAGTGTGCTAAACTACAGTAGAACAACAGGCACAGGTGTACAGATACTATTCAAATTATCAGTATTGCACACACGCAGCACAACTACTAAACACAGTACACATCTCACATGCATAACCTAACAATACAGGTAACAGTAGTCTACAGCTGGGCATGTTACCTGCATGCTCCATGTCACTATGCTGGGTGGCTCCGGCCTCCCATGATGACACATGTGTGATGTTGTTGTTGCTGTA
>NC_056725.1:489595399-489597674 GCF_019279795.1 Protopterus annectens | reverse complement strand
TCAGAAGATGTTTGGTACAATGCACAACAACCTTTAATCCTGCTAACCTTACTAAAAGATGAAGATAACTCATACCTCATTTTTCTAAAGAGATCAGCTAGTACTGACATCACAATTAAAATTAACATCCTGATGTAGTGGTGAAATACTGATGTCATATCTTATGCTTTAGTCATTTATCAGTTTAAAAATTGGTACTTGCTCAAGGGCTACCATGTTGTGGTTTGCTGCTAGACTTGTTCAAAGACTACCATGTTGTGTGTTTGCTGCTAGATCTGCAAATAGAACAGACAGAAGGAGTTATGGTTTCACTTTGCATCCAAAAGGCAATATGTATCAGATGTAGCACCTGATGTATAGTGCTACAGTACAAGTACTAAATCATATTAAACAACGTATTGATGGAAAGTCATAGTTTGCTGTTTTTTCCATATAGCCAGGTATTCAATCTGTTCTGGCATAAAAGCTGATAGAAAAATAAAACAAGTGTTTGAAATTTGATTTTTACTCCAGAAATCATTTATTCATAGTGCTGGACTTAGCTACTTAACTTTGGTCCCTTTCCAAAAGTGCCCCCAGTCATACCTCAATCTCTTAGAGCAAGAAATCTGAACTAAGCCTAAAATAATGGGAGGCAAAGGCATAAACTAAGGACTGATTTTAAATATTGCTCTTATAAAATTAGAAAGTTGCTAGAATAACAGGATTTGTGTTAGCATGCCTTTTCTGAAGGATGTGAAGTCTGAAACTCAAATTTATGTCATTATTCAGTGACATCAATCCCTAGTGATTTGCCTGAAAACCACAAATTTTATGTGGAATAGAACAAAAATATGAGTCAAAAATCTGGACAGTTGAGAGCTATGCGGCCCAAATGAAGCACTAGCCTGGATCTATTCCATGCTCAGTTCTATCTGCACTGGCCTTGTAGCTCTGCGATTAAGAAATATGTAATTTCTTCCCCCCTCACTTACCTCTTTCTGCTTTATCATGACCAGGTGAAATTTCTGTAACTCTGAAATATTCCGCAGCATTTTCAGGTTATATGTTGAATAATCTGGGTCAGGTGGTTGCTACGCCTCCTAATGTCATGCGGTTATAGAGGAGCATTTTAGAGTTTTTATTACAAACTTTTGTTCAGTGATGTCATGAAATAAAACACAAAGTGGGAGAGGCATTCAGTCTTACTATTTTTTTTCTTTCAAGGAAGAAGTAAATTGTGTTTGGCAAAACTGCAGTTAACAATAAACTGAGAAAACAAATGCTTGCAAGGATATATAAATCATATCTGGGAATAGTTTCACCCTCTTTACCCATATAAAAAGTTATTAATCTTCTGTTTATTCCTGTGGTATAACATTTGCATGAAGGCATAAATGGCCAGAGTTATATATTTTAAGTGACTGCTGTCAAACATGTATACAGCCTGCTCCCTCTCCTGTAACCCTAAAGAAAGCTACCTTCCATGTACCACTCTGATTTCAGCCTGGGGTGAAATTGAAAGAAGAAATAAAACACACTAACATATTCCAAATTATTCCTGTCAGACATATATAAACAGCATGCCTCCTTGCCCCTATCTGACAGTAATGTATTCCATCTTGTTGTTCCTAAACAGTACACTTCCACTAGACAAGCTGTAGTGACCTTCTCTGCACAACTCTGGGGTTTGTGAGGAAAGTTAAAAATTGACCACACTGTCTGCCTCCCCCATGCAAGCTGAAGAAACCTTCTGTGCACACCTCTAAAGTGTGATTGTAAGGAAAATTAAATAAGTAATGACCATACAATCTATGCCACCCCACCCTCCCCAAGCTACAGTGACCTTCTGTGCACACATCTGAGCAGGGGCAGTTTTAGACTTCGTGAGGTTCAGGGCAGAGGCCAGTAATAAGTTTGTGTCAAAAGCTACTATGTAGCCTGAATGTACAGGATGAAAGACCCCCAGAAGCTCTAAGGGTTTGGCTTTTCTGTAATAAATTTAATTTGAAAAATCTCTGATATTATTTTTGAACACACACACACACACACACACACACACACACACACACACACACACACACACACACACACACACACACACACACACACACAGGCAAATTGGAACAACACCAATTTGTATATGTCATGGCGAAGGCGTGTTAAGGAAACCAGAGCATATGAATAAAACTATACTGGCAGGCAGGGCATTCAGCTTCTACACAGAAGTCATAGGAATGAACAGAATCATAGCCATGTGATTTGAGATGGTAATACTACACACTGCACTGCTGTA
>NC_056725.1:489587899-489590399 GCF_019279795.1 Protopterus annectens | reverse complement strand
CCGTGGATACTGAAACGTATGCAAAGCATGCAAGACAGTTCTTGCGAACACAAAATTAAGAAGCAAACACAAATGCACGGTAGGGAATATCGAGTCTCCATCCCTCGAACAAATGACATTGAAAACCGTGTGCCCGTATTCTAACGCAGTGTAGATAGTTATACCAAGTGGAAGTGAAACGCATCATGTTAGCACGCTGCCAATAGCTATGTCTAGCCCAATGGTCAGGGTTACCAGCTGTCCCACATTGTGAGGGATAGTACACAGCTGGGCAGAAGTGTCCATACCAAAACGATGATAAGTGTAAATATCTAGCGACCGTATGACAGAATTATATCCCACAATGCATGTAATAGTCACATACAATAGGTATGTCCATATGTAACATACCACATGTGACAAGAAATAGAATAAGCAAAAAAACGAAACAGAAGGAGCATATAAACTGCTACAACAATAAGCTAACATGTAGGCAGAAAGGAAAAGTATTATCCGTAGCACTGACCGTGGGTATGTGTTGTCCTGTAAAATCAGATATGTGTCCGGAATATATCCCATCCTGGACATAAAGGTGGCACCCTACCAATGGTCAGAGCAGTCGGCCAAAATCTGCCCATATGCGGTCCAAGCCATACTTGTCAGGATGTGTCACAGTTGAACGGGTATTACCCGGGTGCACCAACCATGTCATGAAAGTTAAGTATGTGCGTGTACCAATGTGCATGATGTACAGCATGTGGAAGGTGAAACATGCCAGGGTAGTCCTCACAACCATACAGGTACCTAAAATATGTAGTGTATGCAATGTGTTCCCTTGACCGTGTCATGGGCAATCAACCAAAGAAGGGATGGATGGAATGTCAGGAATATGTGTATGTGGGGGGGTGGGTAATGGTATAATCCACAAAGGCGAGACTGTGTTGGATGCAGAATAGGTGAACTGGAGGTGTATGAGGGAGCAGCGGGTGAATCAGAAAGAAACACAAAGAACAAGTATACACATCCTCAATACAATCTGACAGGCCATACTGTAGAACACAATCACACAAACATATGAATACTAAAATGTGCGATACACATGTACAGAAACGTCACCGGCACATACCCACAGAATGGTCTGGATGGAACCGGCCCATTCAAATGCAACACACCTGGATGCATAATTGAATACCCATCATCCAACCCGCCCCCATACCTGAACTTCCATCAAATCCAGCCATATTCGGCCTACTTGCTTGGCGCAGCCATATCTACACATAGTGACCACTGCTCATATGTAGTAGGCAGTGTCACCCTAGGCAGTTTCAGGATTGCAAACCATGTATCCCTTGCATGTGAAACCCCAACACATTTTCGTAAAGCCAAAAGAATGGACAGTATTGGTTCTGTTCAATTTTTGGCTATCCCTCATGGGATAAGTAACCTGTGTAAACATCAGACTGGGTATCAGGACACGATGTCCAGTCCTGTAGACGTCCGGACACAAGTTGAATGTGCAGTAGTGGTGCATGAGACTGTCCAGCCCTAGACGGTCATGCAGAACCTACTACCCAGGATCAAACACCTGCCCGTGACGCACGTTTCCCCACATGAATAATCGAGAGAATATATTGTACACATTCGCATAGTGGCACTAGGAAATAGGGTGATTAAGCTGCTGACATAAACAGGGTACCTCCTGACCCACTGTATGAGGGACAGTCACTGTTTGGGTAGGTGTGTCCTGACCAACAATGATACAATGGCAAATGTCCTGTGATTGTAGGAAATAACTATGTACCATACTGCATGCAACAGTTGCCTAAAGCAGTCATGTCTGGATATAAAATACGTAATTCGTACAAGAAACAGACTAAGCAACTAAAGTGCTAAAGGAATAGGCTCTCAGCTAGGAAAATAATGAATGTTCTAAGCCCTGCACTGACCATGAGTATGTGTTGGCCTAAACAATCTGGTGTCTCCAGAATATATCCCATCCTGTACATATGAAAATGTGGCAACCCTACCAATGGTCAGAGCATTCGCACGATAACTGGCCAGCCTCTTAATCACTCACAAAGCCAGTGACCTTTGGAGGAAAGGTGTTGAATGAGAATGACTAATGACAAGAATTAAGAGTAATAGATGCATTTAACTGCAGAAAATAAGTAGTAATACATATGCCTCCGAATCTGTCAACACGTTCCAAGTTAATAGTACTAATATTGTAGAAGTCTCAGTGATTGTCCCTGATTTGTCATTGCCTTGTCCCTGTTGAAATTAGTCCCCGAGTATCACAGAGATCTGTACACATATGTACACCAACCAACTGTCACATTTGTTGACAGGACTATTGCATACCTGTAGTGAATTCATAAGTGATGCCCAGAATAATATTTATCGTATATATGAATGAATGAAATAGTTAAATGTGAAGGGAAACACCAGTGGAAATCCCCCCCAACTCTGTATCATGTAGTGGAGCCACCGCCCCACCCTATATTATATAGTGCCAACCTAA